>NC_092015.1:18217617-18505117 GCF_042242105.1 Pempheris klunzingeri
TCAGATAGTGTGTGGTTGTACGTTTCAAAGATGTAGTGGCAGGTGGCACCAATTCATTGTTTGTTTTTGCTCCCATCCCTCTTGACTTCTCGCTCCTCCCTTTCTTCATCTCTTCTCTCATTCCCTCTCTTCTTTCTTTCCTTCTCTGCCCCCTCTTCTCTTCTCTCTGAAGAGGTGCAATTTTTAATTCGATAAGAATTTCTGCCCCAGTCTGCTCACTTTAATTGTAAGTTGTTAGTTAAAATTGCAATAGGTGGAAAGGAGAGCAAGTTTTTATTTCCTCAAGTATATAAAATATTAAATAAAAAGGCAAGCAAATGTGAAAAAAATAAATCATAAATGGACACTATCTCCCTGTTGCTAAAAAAAAATGTGGTGTGGAAAACCATAGCTGAGAAAACCAACGCAACTGGAAAATAAGAAATCTGTGGAGGATCTGAAAAAAAGACAGTAAGATGTGAAATGAAATCAAAAGCTACATTTAACAACAGATCAATATGGTTGACTGGGGAAGGACCACCAGAGACTTAACCCCAATTAAGGAAAATAAGTTAAAGTATAATTTTCTGAGTCATAGCTAATAGATTTGCCACGAATCGATACACTTGACTTGGAAAAGAAATGTAGCTTAAAACGAAGACATATTTGCCCATATTATTATATTTGCTCATATTTGCACATGTACACACATGTTGCCACCTCCACAACCCACCTGTCCACCCTGTGTCAGAGAGGCGCCGAGTAAATGTTGTGGTCTGCTTTGAATTTTAATGTGTTTTGGACAAATTTTGGGAACACATTTCACTATTGTAAAATGCAATACAATACCATCTAATGCATTGCCTCAAACGACCATGGAGTTGAATCATAAAACGTCTGAAAACTGAATGCAAGAGGCTTTTTAAAGGTAGATTTAGTACAAAGCTGTTGCATTGATTGCATTAGATTGTGCATGTAGACCCATTACTAACTCGGTGTTAACACCAAACTTTTCGATTAAATTCTTTAGCTGAAAGGCATTTGGTTTTTGTTGCTTTAGGTGGACATTTATTTAGCTACCATAGTGTTGCACACATGAGTTTGTATTGGTATAACATTTGTTTTTGTGTAGTTGCCCTAGCATAAGCTAATTTGCAATTGTGTCTGTGAGAGGCTAAGCCCATGGATGGTTAGAGTATAATGTTATGCCATCAACTATCATCTAATAGCTCAGTCTCATTAGTTTTGTTTTGTTTCCGATGTAGGTTTGCCCTTAAAAAAGTAAGCAGCACATATGTAAGGGAAGACCGACATATCCACACTGTCTTTGCCACTGCGTGCTGAAATTAACCATTAGTTGCAGGACATATGTTTTCAAGTTTGGCAAGCACAGGAATAGTGTGGCATTCTAATTCATTTTCTGTTTTTCCAAAAAGTACTTTTCCATAATTTCTTAGCACCGACTCTAGCACCACTGTAGTCTCATTAAAATAGTTGCCAGATGACTTGATGGACAGCTACACACACACACACACACACACACACACACACACACACACACACACAAGACACATGATTATGTGTGATGTCTTAGATGCACTTTACAAAATGTCTACTCTAAGCAAACATAAGCCCAAATAAACCAACAAAAGAAATTGTACTTCAAAACACTCCATTGATTGGCATTTGTAACACACTAGGAAGAAATCAATGGACATCTAGCCTTTGTTTGTAATTGTTTGACCCTGGGGACCAAAGTTACTTGTTGACGTAGTTTGCCATCTTTAGTGCTTTCTAAAGTTTCATACCTTTGTTTGAGAGTTTCACATGATAAAAGCCTGGTTGTAAAGGTGTATTTTATAGCTATATAGGCCTATATGGCCCAATATACAGTATGTGCTTACTGTACATTTTCCAGGGATCCATATAAAAAGAGTCTAGTTTACAAATGAAAAAGAAATTATTTGAGTATACACACTCAAGATGACAATCCTGAGTAACATGAACTCTAAAAAAGGACATGACTATTGAAAAAAACTAACTTAATAGACTGCATTATATATGTATATGCAAGTGTATTTGGGTGAATATCATTAGTCCACAATATGCACAAGAGACTAATTGCAAGTTAATGTTTGTGTGCGTGCGTGCGTGTGTGTGTGTGTGTGTGTATGTGTGCGCGCGCGCAACCCTGGAAGAGGCAGAAAGCAGGTCGTGTTTCTGGCTGTCAGTCTTAGTTTTCCTGCATCTCCCCAATCCATGAAATATTTACACCAATTACAATGAGACCTCATCAACTATTTAAAGCAAACCTGCACACACCTCAGAGTACTGTGAGTTGTGATGTTCAATGAATAAGTGAAGGAATAACTGAATCATGTTTTTTCAGACCATCAATAATGCAGTCATTTACATTTTGTAAATAAAATGCTGGAATGATGTGGAATAAAGCACTAATAAGGACTTACAATCTGAATATGTCAGGATAACACCCCTTGGGTAGTAGCCTTTTTACCTTAATAGGAATAACTGAGACAACCAGAATCCCTGCTGCTCAAGTGCATTTCAGAGCTGTGTTCTGTGTGCTTGTTCTGTTGAATATCTTATTTAGGGCTGCAGAAACGAATTCAAAACTACTGTCATCAACTTCCACTGGAGAGCTTGGGGCTCAAGCAATTGCGCCTGCTAGCATCCATCCCACTTGAGCGTACTTGAGCAAGACTGTATTAGCTGCAGAGAGCCTGTTCTGAAACTAAATGTTACATTTGACCTCTGTTTGGGATCAGTCTGGTATCAAACTGTGAAGCTGCTTAATTGAAAACTAGTTGCATGCTAATTTGCCAAAAGGCTTTTCTCAATATGTGTGCGTTAGCACTGTGATAGAGTGGCACCTTGCCCAGGATGTACCTCACCTCTCACCCTACGCTTGGCAGGATAGGTTCCATCCTTCCACAAAACTGATTAGGATAAGTGGACATATAAGTGTTTGGATAAAATATAATATAAATGTATATGAATGAGTAAGAGAGAGTAATGGAGTCCAATAAGAGGGAAAGTAATGGAAAAACAGAGAAAATGGCAATGACATGATTTTCTTCGGTACTCATTTTGTGGTTAGATTGAGAAAAACACTCAAGCCATTTTCAGCTCTTTCCAGTGCTTTCAGGGTTCTGTGCTCTTTTCCAAAGAGTCAGGGAGTTTTATACGCTCCTTCTGGCAAAATGATACAAATTATTCGACAACTATAGCAATGGTGTCTTTTTAAGCTGCAATAAAAACTAGGCTACAGGCAGAAACAGACAGAACAGATAAGGACCGAAGAGGAAAATCAGGTGGAACGGCAGACAGAGGGACAAACTGAGAGAAGGGGCGAAACGCGACTGATAGACCATAAAAGAAAAAGTTAGAGGGAGACGGGAGATGGAAAGCGGCAGAGAAGTGTGTGACAGGACCATTACAGGGAGAGAGAGCAGTGTGAGTGACAAAAGTGCTATAAAGCAGTTACATGAGCTTGAGCAGAGAGCAAAGTGACAATGTTAAGCATTTCTCGTTTGTATTCACTGTAGTAGAGCTCACTGTCTTTTTTCTTCCCATTACCGTAAATATTGTAGATGCATGAACATGGACAGAAGTGAATTACTCAAGCGCACGGGCTAATACACGCTGTTGTGTGAGCACACCTATAGAACCCAATGATATTAGCTTAATACCCACAGTCATACCAAGACAAACAAACACAAGCTAACGCATGCACACAGACAATGGCAGACTGGCATCCTCATTCACATGCTTAAATGCTGTCTCGATCTTTGACTTACAGCTGCACCCCAGCCAGACACCGAGCTGTTGTATGTGTCCATCTGCACTGAACATTTATGACAGATGGGAGACACTTTGAAGAGCCATCGGCCATTACACTTCCCAAAGGAGTAACTACCTGGAACGACAAATCACTCCTCTGTTCATTTCTTCTCCTCCCCTTTTTCCTTCCTTCTCCACAGGCTCCTGCCACAGCAGGGGAGAGATTTAACACGACACACCGCTGTAGATGACAAACCCGTCAGGCACATGAGAAAGAAAAAGCTGGAGGAAAGGTGGATGGAAGAAGGGAACTGCAGAGGGGATTTAGATGCATTGTCAGATGAGAAAGAGAGAGGGAAAATATACTGGAGAGAGTAAGACATCCAGCCAAAGATATGTACAGTAGATATGCATTATCCATGATGTGAAAAGACTGGGCGCAGCGACTGACAAAATGGCATGAATTAACATGAGCAAAGAGAAGGTGAGAAGAACCAGTGAATGAGAAATGTTAAAAGGTGGGAAAAAGGGACAGATTAGTTATTCTTATAGTTTCTCTGTCCCTTGGAAGTTTGCTGGAAGATGTGCGCAGAACCCTGGGGAAGCATCATTTCATTTTGTGTGCTATGTTTTTGATTATATAATGTATACCTGGGATTTTCACAATGGCCAAGTGTAAGTATGAACAAACCCTATGGTGAAAAAGAGAGATTTGATCACAGTGAAGCTTCCTACTTGAAATAAAGGTAAAGAAAGTGGCCGTTTTTTTCTGCCACGAACTCATTGCATCAAAGGGAGTGTGTAGAATAGTCAGGCCAAAGTAGTCAAGGAAGGTGGTAGCAGACAGACTCAGCAGACTTCTTGTATGCAAAAAGAGGTACTTTTATTTTACAGTGCTCAATCATTTAAATTACAAAATTATTTACAAAAAAAAACAATATTTCAAAATTAAACTGTAGCTACTGAAAAGGAAATATTTTCTGTCACAGCACAGCCCTCCTGTCTCAAACCAGCCTCCAGCCCCCCGGCATCCAAGTTCTCACTCCTTAAATAGTGCTTCCAATCCCCCCTGTGCTCACTTCAGCTCCACCATGTGGGGTCATGAGGACCGTGTGTATTCCGAGTTGCAACTGATCTGCAAATCAAAATAAAGGATAAAGGAGCACATACTACAACCCTCGGAACCTTTATCCAATCCCTCAAAACTAAACAAGCAAAAACAATTTATGTAGTCTAATAATCCATCATTTATCAAAAGGAAACAAATAAAAAAACCCTCCACGTGGTCTGACCCAATGATGTCATGCTGACATCATCTAAACCATAAAATGGGGAAGTGTGTGGCCAGCCTCCTCTTAAACACTCCTCCCACATGGTGAGTCAGAACAAACAAAAGGTAAGTATAACAAAGGAATGACCAATTGAACCATAATTAAACCTGCAAATTAATAAAAGGATAACTGAACTAAATTACTAAATTACTGAAGTTCCTCATGCAAGATGTAACCTGACACATACACCCGGGATAGTAAGTGCCTGGCCACACCAGCCTGGTTAATTAAAGCAAAACACACATAAAAAGAAAATAGAAATATCCAGGGACAAGTGGTGAGAACATCAAGAGAAGTGCTCACCCACTTTGTCACAGAGTGTCGTCTGCAATCAAATGCAGCAGCACAATCTTATCAAAGTAACTTTGCGGCGCATATGTACATTTTTGAAGGCTTTCAAATTTGAATTACATGCTAACAAATCGATCATTGCTATTCAAAGGCTTTGAAATGCCAATTGATATGATTGATGGTCTGACTTGGATAAATGCTTGTGCTGGAAACAATAATAATAATATAAATAAATTATTAAAATGATCTAAGCACTTTTATGGAAGTCTTTGTCCATTCAAATGATCTGGATATTTTCAAAGCGATGAAGAATGGTGAAGAACACTGAAGCTTTCACCCCTTTCTAAATAATTAAAGCTGTATTTGTGCGAGATCTCCACGTTCAAAACACTTCAGCAGACCCTTTTTTTTTTCTCATCTAGATTTTGGACTATCAAACTGATTACAGTCTATGGTTGCTCTCACATGATAGAAATATAAACACTTTTTGTCACACTGTGTCCTCCCTACCTGTCAAATGTGAAGAAAAATAATACTTTATGAGTTCTACTTGGTTAATGATACAGTGTATAAGACTGGATTATTACAGGTTGTGGTAATAATATCAGTGGAGCTTTCTTATGGTCCTGTTGCTCAAAATGCAGGCAGTTGTTGGATGGGTAATTGGAGTAATAGTTAGAATAAGTGGGAAATCAATAGAAAGCCTTCACAAGCCAAGTGATTCCTAAGCAGTTTGTGTGTGAGTGAGTATAATGATGTGAGAGCATGTGACAGAGAGAAAGCAATGGTTGAGAGGTGAAGATGGCCAAAGTGACAAAGACAGATAGAGATTTCAAAAGGCTACCGTCTCTTATCAGCAAAGGTCACTCAAGCAATTACGTGACACATTGATTTATATCCCTTGAGGCAAACACTGCAACAAAAGCAAGCACAACACACAAACACACACACACACACACCCACAAACCCAGTATTAATCTGCTGCCTACCCCTAATTATTACTGTTTTTTGTGGAAGTCTTGTGGTTGCCTGAGATCATTAAGGTCTTGGCCACCGGGATGGGGCTGTTTTTAGTATCTCCATTAGCTCTTTCCCACATCCTGACAAGCCAGTCCATTCATTATATAAAACATTCGTCAGTCAGTCCTCACAGCCAGCAACTTTCCTGCATCTCTTTGTTTATTGAATGTGTGTAACATAGAGGTGAAGCGACAAAGTCTCTTGGCTCGTCCTCCTACATGTGTGTCCAAGAATCCAAGTAACAGATGTTTAAGGTGCATAAGTGAAGGTTGATAAGATCACATGCAGTCGTTTAATTGGGTTAGAGGGAATTTTCTCTCACATTAGGGCTGCATTGGAATGCATTACTCGTGCTGATGAAATAAAGATAAAGACGGGGCTAAGCTATAAATCAAAGTAGTCAATGTACTAGTCAAAACACTGGCTAAAAAAAGCAGCCCTCTTTCAGTTCACTGAGGTTGGTATGTTAATGCAGCCAGGATGCCAAGGCATAGGGCTGTAGCTCAAAAATGCTGGTTACATTACGGTGTAAGATAAAAACAGTTACACACGTGCCTGAAGCAACGCACAAAGTGACGCCTTGTTTTGTTTTAAGTCAGGGCTGTTTTCCTTCTGAATACCTACTAAAGCTCTACAGCCACATTAAGTGAGAGGCTGTACTTAAATGCTGCCTTCAAACGGAAGTCGTGAGTTTGTGGTTATAACATGGGAAGTTGCGTACATACTTGTGGGCTACGTCATGAGACCACCATTGCTAGTCAATGATGCTAAATGACATGGATGGCGAAAAACTATTACTGTCAGCACCTAAAAGTCACAGAAGCTAAGAATTTAGCTAGCCAAAAAGAAAATGATATAAAAGGATGACTTTTTAAAGTTGTATTTCATGATTTTATTCAGTCAGGAAGTCTTGGACAAGTTTGAAATAGGCTGTCAGCTTTTTGCTTCAAAATACCACGTCCAAACTTTGTCATCCTGCACCATTAGCACCATATGGCACCACAGAGTAAAACTCCAAAACTCCATGTACCCTCGCCCTGATTCAATCAAACCATTTTCGACCACATTTCTGCTGCAATCCCAAGGGCAAAATATGTGTACTCACCAGGAGGCAAAGTAATTCTGCTCTGCCACCAAGCCAAAACTAGCCTCCTGGATGACTGTGCTCATACACACACTCTGAACACAAACTACACCGTATGTGTGTGTTCTTGCATGCATGCACATGCCAGCCGCATGGTTTATTAAGCATTGCTGTCTCCAGCAGTGAGCCCTGGTTTCCCAGGGCGACTGTTCTTCTTGGCACTTGGCACACAGCTGGCACAAGGGAGACTTTAGAAAAACACACATCACAGTCACCTTACAATGGATACCATACACGTACACGACACACAGCTGGAGTGCATTTAGACTGTTGAAAGTTAATGTACATATTCTATCTAACTAACTAACACACAATAGCAGATGTGCAAGCAGTCATACCCTCATAACTAGATTTTGACCACCCAGCCACGCACACACACACGCACACACACTTTCACTTCAGGTGGCAGTGACTATATTATTTGACATAATTACCTGAGGCAGTGTTAAACAATTACTGAGCCTTTGAATGGATTTAATAATTGACTTCAACTGATTCATTAGTCAAAAACAATGGATAACTAATTGAATTTGAGCTCAAAATGCAAATAAGTGAAAAAGCAAGTGTCCAAAGTGTCCGCTCCTGCACACACTAACAAAATCACATACACTGTGATTGGCATTCATAGTGAAAGTGGGGGGTTAAAATATTCAAAATATTTTAGTAGTGATACAGGCTTGTCCATCATTTAGAGAAAATAATAACAGTATACAGTAAACTGTATACCATAACACACTGAGGACCATATTTATGTACAGGTAAGTACAGGTCAAATTTGTGCTGCCCATTTTATTGAATTTGCTCCCAGGATCTGCATGCACTAAATGTCCTGCCTGATGTACTTTGGCATGTAAGAAACACCTGGGAACTCCTTTCAGGCATATTCTGAAAAAAAAAAAAAAAAAGGGTGCCCAGTAGGTACAGTTCATTGGGTTGTGGAATTTGTTTGAGATCACCAAGCTCAGGAAATAAATAATAATGTCCCAATGCTGCACAGAAGCACTCATTAGTGAAAAGAACAACACTCCCAAATGTTACTAAGGCCTTTCAGCCCCACCTGAGAAAAACTGTCTAAATTTAATTCACTCCAGTTAATACTAAAGTAAGTAATTAAAGAAACTTAAAAGGAAATGAAAAAGACATAAAGGAAAGATGCATTAAACTGAAAAAGTGCTTACAAGTCATCACGCCTAGTGGTAAGAGAGCTGGGAGAGAGTCAGAGTTTACCAAGACGCAGTAATGCGTCCTGCAGAAGCCAGTGGTGTGGGTGTTGTTGGTACAGCTGAAGTCTCACTATACTTAAAAGGTCATGCAGCCAAATGCACAATGTAAATGTTGCACAAAAAAAGTGTGAATGGTAGCTTATAACCATTTCACAGTTCATTGAATGCCAAGTGTAAGCTCAATGAACACAGAACCACAACTCTCAGTACCTTCTTTGTTGCCAATGTTCATTTCACATTTCACTGCTTTTTTCTTTCTGAAAATCAGTTTTTAGTTGTTTTTTTTTCATTTATTTATTTTATCTTAACTGGTTCAGTGCAACCCCTATATTTTGTAGCAAACACATTTCGGGCTCTGTTTTCATGCATGTGGACAGCAAAATTAATGTTTTCTGCCAGGATAAAGGATATATCCAAACCTGGTTAACTTAACTTGCTCTGCAGTGGGAGGACAGCAGTAGGGATTCTGACATTGGAAATCTAGTGGCACTGCAACTGAGTGCTTGACTGTCTGCTATCATCCCACAAGAACCAAGCCAACAATGCACTACTCCATGTGCTGCTTTTTTTCTTCACCCATATAAACCTCTCCAAAATCACAATGTATTTCATCTATGTGCAATCTTTAACCTGTAGACATATCTAAATGCACAGGATACAATGGAATATTTCCTTTTGGAGTCAATAGTGAAAGGCTGTGTGTCATTTACAATTAAAAGGATCAATAAAGATGACGCAATAAAGATGACGCAAGTATAAATGAAACAAAATAAGTTGCCAAAGAATTCCACTGTGGAGCCAAGAAATAATTGATAAGTAATTAGTAAAAATAGTATAGAATGTATAGTGAAACCACTGACACATATGTTGGGACTCCCATGTCTCAAAATGGGGGAGACCAAATGTTTCTCTCTCTCTCTTGAACTAAAGGGCTCCTTTTTGTGAACTAATTTTTCCAAAAATCTATGTGTGAAATTCACCCCTGGACCCAGCTTTCAGCTTCCACTGGTCAATGCATGGCACATGATATCGGACATCCTCAGGTCAATAAAAGCAGGATTCCTCCATTGTTTTTTCTCCATCTCCTGTAGCTTTTTCTCCTGGGATTCTTCACCTCCTTGGACCTTGTCCTGGGCTACAGCTGGGAAGGCCCTCAGCTGATGGCTCTCTTCCTTAGTGTGGCCTGTACAAAAACAGACCACATGGCAGAGATGCAAAGTCCTGCCTGAAACAAGTTTACTTAGCGCCAGCTGCTATGACACAAAGTCTGCCAGCTGACTTTTCAAGCAAACAGGAACACAAAAACAAGTTAGTGCCAAGCAGCTAACAACAAAGGAGCGACCCGTTTCCTCCAACCTACAATCAGAACACAGCAAGTACAAGGACCATCTTTTGACTTCAGAACCACAAACCTTCTTCCTGGCCTGGTTCATCAAACACCCACGAGGTCTGAGTGGCGGCCATCTTGCCTGTAGCCTTGTGATTTTTCATTCCTTGTAGTTTCCTTTGTCTCTACAATTACATGGCTTCATTTGCCTTTCCTTCTTTTGCATTCTCACATTGTTAAGGTGCATTTTCAGGGCCAAGACGAGAGGTTGAACACACAGATGCAGACCAAGGATTGAGATTCAGTTTGGCTGAGTTTATTCTTCTTTTGAGGAATACATGAGACATTCTGATTGTAGTTGAGAAGCTGCCAGGCGATATACCCAAAATGTCATTCATCATTCACACCACGTAAAGACCTCAATGCAAAGCAAACCCTTCCTGCGTCGCTCAAGGCCCCCTACTATCAACTATCAGATTGATGCATAGAATTGAATGCATACATTAATTATAAGAAATACTAACAGTATGTATGTGCTTGTATATATGTGCCAAATCCTGTGCATACATCTACAAATTAATGTGTGCGGTCTCACTACTTACTTACTCACACAGACACACACTCTCTCCCTATTGCTTTTTAGTTTGTATTTTGACTTTGCTATATATTAATAAATGTTTCTGAATACACGTGCTGTCCTCCCTTATGTTGTGAATGAGGCAAACCTCTGCTCCTCCAGACCTCCAAAATCCTTAAAGTAGCTATCAATATCGAGTCATCTTGATCGTAGTTATTAAGTTGATTATTAAATTTGATTCCAAATTGATAGTTTAGAGCGTTTAATGTCATTGAATCAGTTAATTTTTTTCTTATTGTCATAGAAGTGGTGCCCCACTGTGGACGTTAAATCCTACTAATTGATACAAATATTAATTATCTCTGATTAATAATTATTCTTGTTTGTCAAATTTAACCAAGATGCTCCAAAAATTGCGCATTCCAAACAAATATCTGCAATCAACCTTACCAAACAGATATATTTCCCAGCAAAATGAAAACACCAAGTCATTCCCATTTATAATGGTGGAGCTCTGTATTTATTCTCCAATAATAGACCAAATCATCTGTTTTCCCAGTCCTCAAACATTTTAGAAAAATGCGCAAAAGCACAATAGAAAAACACAATTTATTGAGTGACCATCAGTATGGCTTTAGACCAATTGATCCACCTCAATGGCAGTGATGTAACTGGTAGAAGAGATACAAAGAATATGCCATGAGGGTGTTTCTAAACTCATAAAAATAATTCAATGCTACTACATGACTTATTAATGAATAAAGAAGAGATAAATGGTACTTTGATGATAGCAATCAATGTGTGTGTAAATAATGTTAAATCTGATTTGTTGAAGATTACTTGTGGGGTTCCATACGGTTCAGTGCTAAATTATTAAGATTTGTTTAATTTGCTGATGACATGAACTAACATTGCTCCAGGAAAAGTTTGGAACATCACTGAATTTATGTAAAATGAAGTTTATTATTTATTATTTGGTAATCTCAAATCAATATATATTGAGAGAGCCAGTATCAACTTAGGGAAATAGATGCATGTCTGTCAAAGAGGTAAACTTGTGGAATAGTAGTGAGAAGAAATTAAAAATGTGTAACTGACTTTGCAATCAAAGAAATGTTCAAGATTAAGGTGGTAAACAAACATAAAGCTACGGTATGATCATTATTGTGTATGAAATGCTTTGAACTTTTGTTTGTTATTAATTTCTGTGCTAGAAAATTGTTAATAAGGACTGAAGTAAATTACTACTATTTCTGATGCAGATTAAAAGAAGTTTTGGAGATTATGGTGTTCTATGAAAATGTTGGAATCGTTTGGAATTTCAGGCACATCTCTGCAATGAAATGACAATGTAGACAAGTTACACAGGTAAAGATTCGTATGCATAATAAAGGCTGGATTCTGATTGGGTGAAGAGCCAGACGTAGTATTCTACAGTAAGATGCAATATATGCACGTACAATATACACAAATAAAACCCATTTGTAATATGCATACCAAGAATGTGCTGAAAAATATCCATTACGCATAGAACGTTGACAGCATGTTTCACTATACAGCTAATCTGTGTGACTACAACTGCCACACTACAAATATTGCTTACAATACTTGTGTTTCCTCATTTGCAATTCTGCTCTCTACTAGTTAATTTCTGCAGCAGGTCTGAGAAACGCATCAAATTTGTCCATGGAATTGGATTCTGAGTTCAATTTGCTCTGTAGAATTACTGTTTGCCATCTCAGCTTGGTGGGATTCCTTCCATTCCCGCACCCCCTTTGATTGTGTTGTAATAGAGTTGTCAGAGGGGAGAGTGGGGTTTGGTGGTAAAGTCCTAGGTACATACTGTACTACTGTCTTGTAAACTTGAGGGTGAAATGTAGATCCATGGTAATACTTTTCAACATTTCCTCCCCATTGCCATTTGGCAATACGAAAAAGAACACTGGATGGACTGTGATGAATACTGGAAAACTGTGATGAATTCCTCAGAGATTTAAAGTTGCAACATTATTTCGGAGTCTTAAGATTTGTCCAAACCATTATCATGTATTTAATGCCAGTGAAATTTTTTTTTTTTAATCTAATTTATTATTATCGTTGTTTGTGTTTTTGTAATTTAATAATTCAAATGACAAAAATAAGCAGCTGAACTGAAAAGGAGAAACAAGGTCGCAAGAAATGTACAGAGCACCATGTTTGAATCATTTTTCAATGTAAATGTTTGAAGTTTATGTAACTGGGCTAATACATGCGTATCTGATACATAATGTGTCATCAAGTGTCTGCGTATGTAAACTCGTGTGTGATCTGTGAAGAGGAATAATTGATATTACATGATAAAGTGATCTAATTGGTCTGCCTGTCATTGTTGATTGCTGCACTTTGAGACAGCGAAGTCTGATTGGCCTCCCAGTGAGAGAAACATTCTCTTTTCTGTGTGTACATGTGTGTGTTTGCGTGTGCGGTGTGTTCGCATGTGCATTTGCATCTGCAAGCCACAATAACCAATAACATCACTTTGCAGTAATATATATTCAGATGCAATGTGAAATATGAGGGGGAAATAAATCATATTTGATATATCCATCAAAACCAGGAATTGACTAAATAAGGGAGAAGGAAGACAGTATGACGCATGGATGCGCGAGGACGTCTTTCATTTTATTTTCCCTGCTGTAATTCTCATTGCTCGACTTCTTTATGGACATTTCACTGATGGCTCAAGCCATCATGAGGCCATGAATCAAATATGGGCTCCACTTTCAACAAAGCAAAATCAATGTTCACTTGGGAAAGAATTTGAAGAAGTGAGTTCACTGAGAAGCACCGCCGCGTACAATAAAGTTCTTACGCATAATGCAAAAGAAAATGGATCAATAAAGAACTAAAATGGACAGCATGTGGAAAATGTTTGGAGATGCACACTTTTTGAGAACCTCTCTACTCCTAACATTTTAAGGATCTAATTAGGATGCAAATCTGACCATACTGACACATCTGTAATGTAGCTGAATCCCACAAAAATGATGACTGTACAAAAAAGTCAGTGCACTTTCAGCTAGCCATATGGTAACTTTCAAACATAATACCAATAACATTAACTTTGATGGTTATAAAATATTCAGTCCTGTATCCCTAAAGGTGTATTTTCACCAAATGAAGCAAATTTGTGCGAGGAAAGGCGGCGGGCGACGTGAAGGACATGACAGGAGTGACATGGTGCGAATGACGCAAATTAAGGTGAATTTGTGTTTCACGTGAGTTGAAAATTTTCAGCTTGAGCAAAACATTTGCCTGGCAGAGAGCTTCGGTTCCCCACAGAGATACTGCAGGATCAGAGGACTGTAACAATGATTTGCTCTGACTGCATTTGAACTGACTTAATGTTGACATAATATAGGAGGCAATATTATGTATAGGAGAGAGAGAGAGAGAGAGAGAGAGAGTCCTCTATTTGTCATTCTTTTGTACTTGTATGCATAAAAATGAAATATTATTCCTAATAGTCCAAAACAGTGAAATTGAAAACTAGACAATATAGCTAGAATAATAAGGTAAACTAGAAGAAGCAGAGTAAAACATCCAATAAGAAGTTCAGTTGTCTCACAGAGGTCAATTCGAGAAGACAGAAAACAAGAAAGGTGCTAAAACCACACAGATGTCCATCAGTTGATTATTTTAGTCCTTAAATGTTAATTACTGATTCATTGTAGACATCTTGACATGCTCAGTTTGACTACACAGTGAAATGAGACTCTTTGCTTTATATAAGGGACACTGCGAACAGCGCTATATCCAGTTACACGTTTCAGGATGGATCTGCTGAGGTTGTGCAGTGTACAAAGAGTGCAATGAGCGGATCAAAGTGGGCTATTCCTAGTGCTAAATCCAGAAATAGAAATGCAATGTCAGATTGGGGTGACAGTGGGCTACAAGGATATCTGGCTGAACTACAGAGGCAGTGGGAAGAGATGAATAAGGCTGATCAAATGCATCAACAGCAGGAGAGAGCTGAGTTGGAAAATCTTATGAAAACGCAACAGGTAGCTGAAGACCGGTACAATGCAGGAACAGCAGCAGGAAAAAATCAAATGGTTTTGCAACTAAAGGGGACTTTTAAGAGTGCTTTGTTTCCTGCCCAACCACTGCATCCCAATGTTTTGAATTGGTTTCAATTAGGAATTCCATGAAATATAATAATACACTAAAATTAGTATGATTCCAGTAGCATATAACAGAATGTACAAAAGTCTGTATTCAACTATGTCTGCTCACATTGCAGTGCTCTGAATATCTATGATATTATATGTATATCAGCTAATTGTCAAGAGTTATACTGTCACACACATACACACATGCATATACACACATCCACACTAGACTGCCATTTGTGAAGAAATGGCATTGCTGATTGCTGTCTAAATAAAGGTGACCACGAATATACAACTTTCCAAAAAATGCACACAATGCATGCCTGATGTGGCGACTCTAGTTAGGGGATACTCTGCCCCAGCCTCTCGATCCTCTTCATCAAATTCATCTTCACCATCTCCAACTGTGGGATTCACGAAAAGTTGTATAGAACACAACATGTAGGGGACCGAGGAAATGTCTGCATCACATCTCCATCTGCTTTTAGGGGCCCTCTACACAGCTCCTCTACATCCTTGCTTGACTGAGCCAAGAGTTAAAGTTTGCAAGCTCAGGTGTTTCCTCTGTCCTATTGAAGTGATTTCATAAGCCACAGTAGTGCTGGGTAAGTAGCATCACCAAGAATGACCAGACGCACATCGAGTTCAGAAATGTCAGTCCATATGGGCATCATGGATTTACCTGGCCATCTATCTATCTATCTATCTATCTATCTATCTATCTATCTATCTATCTATCTATCTATAGATTGCCTTCGCCATTTGCAGGAACCTCCATCTATTGCATTAGCCCTGCACCCTAGCCTCAGTGGTAGATGGGGTCTGATGTTTTGTGGTTTCATTACTTTATTTATGGTTGTCAAAACCACTTGTGTTATCATGCAGGCAGTGGACAAGACAGGCTGATACCAAAAAAGTGACAGATAGATCTGAATTCCAAGTTGGTTGGTTAAACTCCAATGACACATTGCTTTGGGGGTGGCTGTGGCTCAGTGGTAGTCGTCCCTCAATCAGAAGGTCGGGGGTTCGATCCTTGCTCCTGAAGCATGGCTTCAGTGTGTGAATGAGTATGAAAGAATAGTCTCCTCCAAATTACATTCCTCCTGCATGAATGATGAGTGTGAATGAGGGTGAATGGGTGAATGAGGATGTCATGTAAAGCACTTTGAGTAGTTGAAATAACTAGAAAGGCGCTATACAAATACAGACCATTTACTATAAGCTCCACAAGGACATGGTGTCTGTATCAGGTGTTGTGTCATGTTAGGCTGCAGGTGCTGCTAGTTAGGAAAAAAGGTAAGATAAAGGTGATTTTTTTTTCCACTGGCATGAACTTTATTTTGCTTGAATGTGAGTTTTCATGATGTATGACATCAGACCATTTTTGTATGGAGGTACAATGCAGGCGCACGTCTCAAACGAATCCTATATATACACTGTTGCAGATAAAGTTGGAATAAAATATTTTTTACCTCTTCTCATGAAATGATTGTGACAATGTGATTTATTCTTGATAAATAAAGTGTATATCTTCTCAACTTTATTGATCAAACTCTTCCAAACATATCACAGTGAAACTTAAACCACAATTAACCTTTGCAAACTGTGTATTCAGGCTTTAACAAAATTGGGGGTATTGAACAATTATTTGCAACTTTATGGGCAAGTGTACGCTACTTATGTTGTGTGTTGATATAACTTTTTTCATTCATTCTAATCATAATAAAAAGGTATGTTTAAACCTAAGAGCATAAGCCTGACACTTTGACTTTGTTGTGGCAGCAGGATAAGGAAGGGTGTATTAAAAGAGGCACGGTGTGAGGTAGTGATGTGATACCAGCAATCTGACTTACTAATTGATGGACAGTATATTAGAGGCAAGTTGTCTGCTGTGTTCATTAGCAGGATATTTCAAAACGTACCTTAGAAAATTTCAGGAAAATTAGGAAAGTTAGACTAAGGGCCACAATAAGATTATTTATAAAGCACTTTAAATTTTGGGCTCTTTTGTTTGAAATAAACTGTAATAAGTCTTGAATGCGATGTGCAGTTTCAGCTAAATCTAGATAAGTTGAAGGGGTCAAAGGGTTATTTAAAAAAAAATTGACCTACTGATGGCGCCTGGTAAAATGGCAGACTGAATGGAGTGTGTATGTGTTTTTAGCATGGAGGATGAACGATAAATACATGTCAGATACCATTTACAAAAAGACAGTGACAGTGATCGATTGCTCTTTTAGATGGTTATTATTTAGATGGATATTAAAGATCTGTTCATTCAAAGCATATGCCTTTGCTTTGCTTTAATAACTAATTAAACCAATCACAACATATAACATGAAGACAAGTATTAAAACAGTATTGTAATATTACACCGCATATATTCGTCCCATACCTTACCTTGCCTGTTGGGGAGCATGGACCTTTTCAGTAACAGTGAGGAAAGACAGACAGGTGATCTGTATGAATAGCGATATAGATTATGCATGCAATATTGAACAATGGTCCTGCAGCTTTTATTTTTCATTTTGACTTAGATAACAAAAAGTCTACAATGAAAAAAAAAGGCTTAATACTTCAGAGCTCTTTCCATTTTTGCATTTTTTTCCTTGATTTCTGGCAGCCTAGGGCAACAGAATACGGTAGGTGTAGCAGTGATTCTGTTTATTACAGCTGTCAGTCATCACTGTAATTATCAGCACCAATAGGGAACTGCCTACACACACCATGACACACACACTCACAGAATCAATCATGTGTAATTATGGTGTATAGAGGAAAATATCTTGCAGTCAGTAACGTTTCTGCATAGCGAGAGTCACAGTATGACAGAATAATAACCATCATTAAGGTATAAAGACAGAGGCTTGTAGTTCTAACAAATCACGCTTCCTCTACACATCATTAACTCAACTGTGTAGGTGTGTATGCAAATGTACATGTCCCCGTGTTTTTTGTTTGAGTGCACATAGACTTGAATGAGAGTTTTCATCATGTATGACGTCAGACCATGTTCGTATGGATTCCTCGGAGAACAAACAGGCACATGTTCCAGCTGCCTCCCACTGTATGCTCCTGCTGTGTGTTGGTGTAACTTTTTGTATTGATTCTAATAATAACGAAAAGGTAGACGTTTCAACTCAAGCCTGGTCAATTTCCTCTGATGAGAAAACGAGCAGAAAATAGTTAGTGTTACAAAAATCTATAACGATTGCAGTTTTAAAATGATTACAAAGACAGACTGCTCCGATCACGGTGAGTAAGTATTCACATAAAAAATAAATAAATAAAACCGGGTGTGCGATTGTTTGCATGGTCACAGTTTACTTTTCTGTGTATGCCACTTATTTGGATATCTGCTCATGCATTTGTGTGTAAGTCGGTGCATGTGGGTGCACTGTGTATTTGTTGAAGTGTGAGTTTCCCTTTGTTGGACATGAAGGGTAATTGCAGCTTTTGTTGACTGTTGGAGGCAGGTGGTGAGCCATCTGGTGACGGCAGGTAAGAGAGAAGGATGGAGGGGCTTTGGGGACAGAGGAGTGCTGAGTGGCGGTGGAGGGGATGGATGCACGCCTCCATCAATCACACATGGATGAACAGCAGGCACAGGGGCAATGGGAGGGACTGAAGAATGGGGTGAGAACAGAGGAGAGAATGAGCGATAGAGATAAAAGGTGTTGAGTTACTTTGAGAGACGTCTAATCAGTATGTGTGGACATGCGTGCGTGTGCGTGGCTGTGTACATGCTTGTGTAACGACCAAGGAATAATGAGATAAAATGAAACAAAAGAGACAGAACAGAAAGAGATAGCAACAGACCTACACTCATAAAAACTGGCAATATTAACCCTGTAAAGCCCAAATGTAGAATAAAAAGGGCTCATATAAAGGCTTCATACTATGCAAAACGCATTTTTAATGTCTTTTCTACATAAATATGCATCCCAGACCGCTACACTATTAGAAAAGCCCATCCTCACACTGCTCCATACTTCAGTAAAAACACCTCATTTAGATTTGGCTAACTTTACGATATCATGAGGGTATCTGTTGATCATGTGACCTCCTCCAGCCCCTCGGCAGGAGGACTATTCCAACCCATGAAAACCTCCTGAATCCACCTCGCTGTCCACCTTTATATATTCCTCACTAACACCAACTCATGATAACACAAAGATGTCGAGTTTGTTCCGTTTTCCTACAACAGAGTGTGCAGCAAGAGGCTGTAAAAAGCTGCAGCAGCCTTACCAGGTATGAGAAAAACGTGTGTTGTGTTTTTTGCACATTAAACAATGTCAATGTCGAATAGTATGACCTATAGATACAACTATTAACTTTAAAATGAACATAATATTGGGGCTTTAAAGGGGTTTTTAGGAAAATGTTGGAATATCCCAACGTTGGCCCTAATTGGGAGCAGAAATTCTTTATTTGTGCACATTGTCTGAACAAATATACAGAACATCTAAGGTTGCTTGCCTTTTTAGCCTCATAACAGTATAATTCATGAAGAATAATAACAACACAGTCATATTTTATGAATAGGCATTAATTAACAAGGAATCAAACAGGATAAAATAGTATTTACAGAACTGAAATTTGTCTTAGTTCCTGTGTACAGCCATGTTTATATGCAATATCAGTCACAGACTGTTCTTTTCTCTGACTTATTGGCTGGGACCCTGTTTGGTGGACTCCCATCACCTGAGGATGGTCTCTTCTGAACATTTAAAAGGATCCCTGATGAATTTGGTCTGAGTCCAAGTGATCAGCCATGTTTGTTTGCAATCATATTACTCAAAACTGTTCTTTTCCTCTGAAAAGCAAAGACAAGCATTATACTTGCATAGGTCCTTATGCACATCCAGTGAAGGGGTGTACAGATGACCTTTTGGCTGAGACCCCATTTGGTCAATATATGTATTACCACACTTCTATGAGACTTGCACCAATACAATTACAGTTATGATGACTTGCAAACTTGGAACAGGCATAACAAGCACAGGATTTGCTTCCTGACTGATGGCAAAGAGAAAAAAGAATCAGGCTAGAGGCATTCCCAAGTGCCAGGCCACGATGTAGATAGGGAGAGGAGAAAATTTACTACTGGTCCTTCTGGTCCTGAAAGTGACAGACTTGTGTGTTGCCTACCTCACCAGTAACTTGTCAGTGCAAGTGAGAGGGGCAGTGCAGTGTGCATTTACGTACTGTCTCACAAAGCCATCCACAAATAGGCTCAAATGCCTTAAGGAAGAGTGAAAACCTAAGCTTGTTTGTGATCTTCACTCTGCAATTGATTGACACGCTGGCCTTCAACAGTAGTAAATTAACTTATTATCTTTGGTATGTGCCGCTGTCACTCTATAAAGTACAAGAGGTGTAGTGAATGGTAGAGTACAGCAGTTCGTAAGGAGCTCAAAATGTGATTGGTACCTTTATTTGATCTTAGGTTGTGTGAAAGCCACCTTCTCTGCAAATTTAATCCATGTAGCGATCTGTGTGCGTGCGTGTGTGTGTGTGTGTGTGTGTGTGTGTGTGTGTGTGTGTGTGTGTGTATGAAAAATACTGTTCCAGAAGGTATTGTATCCATTGTAGTTTGTTCGATTAGCACAATGGATCACTGGGGCGACATTTGTATCAAGAGCCTGCTATTTAGATCTGAAAGGACATTTTAAAAAGGAGACCATTAAGCATTGTGCATGGATTTGCATGCATTCATATGTTGCATGCATTCACATACAGTATGTACCTGTGCATATCTGTATTTGTGTGCTGTAGAGTCAGAATATCATGTGACTGTTAAAATCCCTTAGGATGAGGGTTCGTTTTTTTTACACAGACGACCCAGTTAAATTACTCTAATTGCAAGATAGGATAGTGCAAAACTGCCATAAAAATCTGCAACAGTGAGGGTTTGACAGATCAAATGAAGTTAGAGTTTAAATAGCTCAATTAGTCGTTGTTCTGTGACAAGTGAGCACAGTAGAGCAGAATTGCTCTAATGACGTAAAGAAGTAGACTTTAGCATACACATTCCATCAGACACAAATATAGGAATTTGTGCAACTATTACAACTAGAAATACTGCAGTCGCTGAAGCTGTGTGTGTGTGTGTGTGTGCATGTAATTTGCACATGAGACACTAATCACATGATGTCAGCATCTAGAAAATATCTGTAACTCAAAGTTAATTTTCTGCAGTTACTTTCCCTTCCCTCCAGTTGTATTATCAACACACAGCCCATTGATTTTATATAAAAAAATGTCAAAAAGACGTATATCAACAAAGCATTCAAGCAAACCTTCATCACAAAATATATGTAATGTGTTATTGTGATATAGGCCCTCACATATACTGGATATTTAATTAGTCAACACATCCTCACACTGCCTGCACTCCTAAAGTATAGTCACTTTAAGTGGATTTAAAGTATGTGCACTGTTTCTGGTAAAAGCCTTCAAAGGCCCACATAAAATGAATGTCATTTCCCAAATTGAGTGAGGTGTCACCAATCAGGCGTGTGTTGACACCAGAGATTATTTCTGGCTTTATGCAAATGCAGCCCAGAGATGTTTGGATATTAGCGGTATTTCACTCTTGCTGAACTTTGCATGGCAGGCCTTTGATTGGCAGGGCAGTTATGAATAAATATGCATAAAATTGTGTGTAGGGACCAGTGGGCAGGTGAGGAAAGAGGAGGTAATGGATGGGTGGATAAATGGGTAGTTGAAAGCAGGGAAGGAAATAAAGAAAAGAAAGGAGATGGGAGGAATGCGTGACAGTGCCATTTAGCATGTACTGTAAGACACTTCTGGTGTTATAATGTACAACATCATTTATGTTACTATTTTGTCAGTTTAACATTTGCCAAGTCTTAGCATGTGTCGGTTTCTAGTCATGGCTGAAAAGTCCGTTGTGTTAAAACACAATGTCCTAACACAATGTCCTACATGCAACTTTTTAATCATCTACTGTAAATATACATGTCTGTGCATTGAAAGTACAAATTATCTGCCTGCATATGCACTTTTATAACCATCGTGTTTTTATTCATACTGTACGTCGGCATATGCATTCACCAGTACACCGAGGACACTTCTTCAAGTCTTTACTCCAGCTTTAGCACTAGAAAGATGATTCAGTAGATTCTGTAGCTTTGATGTGCCAAGGGGTATCCAGAACAGACAGCTCCCATATGTATAGCCCGATAGTTATGTATTCCCAGCTTCCATACAGCTGTCCCATGGTACAGATGAGAGAGACAAGACAAGCCATATGGGAAAAGTTATGACACAAGTCATCATCAAACAACTGACTGGCTGTATGAATGGCTCTCCGAATATCTGTCACAGCTTTTCCTTTCTGCTTCCTTCTTTGACTGCCTCTCACTCTTAGTCGTTTAGTTTAGCTGTCTGTTTGCATGTGCAGTATGTGTGTATTGTGACAGTGATGCCTTGTACCCCACAGTGCAGCATCAATATCCTTGCATTACAGCTGCAGCGCTGAGCACAGCACGCGCTCAAACCGAGAAGGTTGTGGCACACAAGGGAAACAAGGAGCTGCCATATGGACCATGACTAGAAGCTCATCAGGTCACACGGCTGACAGCAATCCCTTGTCAGAGCTATTACAGACAACCACCTACCGCAACACCAGGGGAGTAGTGACTACAAATTCACAACAATGTATTATACTTGCCCTTTATGCACATTATTTAACTAGTCTTATCTCAGGGCTACTCTGTAAATAAATAAAAATAACCAAACTAAACAACCTACAACAACTTTGATAACTTTCCTTTTTATTTATCAATCAAAGTGGATTTTTTTCAGAAAAAATTGAAAGGGGTTTATAATATATTTTCTGTCATTTATGTAAATGACAGTGAAGAAATATCAATTCCTACAAATACAATGCAATAAACACCAATGTAAGACTATCTGATTCAGTTTAGGGGCTTCCTCCTTTATCCAGTCTACAGCTGTTCGATGGGGGTCTGCTGAACACGCAGTGAATGGCAGGCTGCCTCTAGCCGCAGGCTCTCCTGCCAGCTATCTGAAAGTTCACATCATTCACGTGGTAGAAAAAAGTGTCTCTTTAGTGACCAGAGGGAAAAAAATGTTTGGTCCTCTACTGTGTGACATTCATTTGTCACACACAATTAAAAAAAAAAAAAAAAAAGCTGCTTTAAAAATGAGACTCTGAATGTTTAAAAAAAAAAAAGTTTTGTGTTACAAAACTAACAAAAAAAAAAACAGATGTACACTATAATGATCTCAGACTTGGAACTACATTACCTTATTTCCTCAAATATTGGCTGGGGCTCTTATTTTACCTCAACTGCAGAGAGTACTGGGCATTTATTGGAAGCAGGCTTGTATTAGAGGCAAACCATATGTTATTTTATGTTAAAAGAAAGTACTAGGTGGTAAAGGTTTTGTCAGAATACTTTACTGAGAAAAAACACATTTTCAGTGTATACATGTAAGTGTAAGTGTTCATGTATATGTTTCTCACAGTGACTAAATAAATGCATGCAATTTGCTTCAACAGCAAACAGCAAAAAAAAAGTGAAAATAATGCATTTACCGTATTTCAATTGTGAATACAGGAATGACCAGTTAGGAGGCTTCGCTTTATCTCGACAGTGAAGTTGTTGTAGACTTGTGATGAAATTACAAAATTAAATGACTTGGTAGGCTACACTTTTTTTGCAAGGTACATACACACATGCATGCGCACACAAACTCATACCCACACTCAGGCCAGGGGAGTTAATGAATAGAGTTGGGGTTGATGGTGGCAGTCAGTGTATTTGTAGCTGTCACACAGAGTTAGTGTTAGCACTGGGGTCAAGCGGAGCCAGAACGAGCTCTGACTTCCTCTGAGTTAACACCAGCTCATTAGTCAAGTAGAGCAGGGCAGTCACACCTCAACACACACACTAATTCCTTCTGTCTCTTTCTCTGCCCCTCGCTCCCTGTCTGTCTTCCCATGTCTGCATGTTGGACCGTCTCTCTCTCTCTCTCACACACACTCACACACACACACATACTGTCATTAAAACATGAATGCACTCACACTTTCTAAACTGATAGTTTGTTTACCAAGCATAAGTAATGCCATACAAGCATTTAGTGTTAGTTAAATGAGATGGAAAATGAAAGTACTGGATTTATGTAACCACTGAGACAGTACTTAATATTCAATTAACCCATTCTATTGCTTTCAATAGAGGCCATGAGTGATACAGTGACCCAAATGTGTCCTATACCTCCATAGCCCTTGAGCCATAGTTTAATGCATATACAATTACTCTCTATCAACATTAGGCACTTTTCTATGCTCTCTATGGTTATTCCTAAACATTTTATGGGATTAGCACAACTTGTTCTTGTCATAGCTTTTCTCTCATTATCTAACCCATATCAGTTTCTGTCTTTTCTCAAGACCACATCTGAGTCAGCCATAGCAGTCCTGATATCGCCTGTATACCCATGCACCCTTCGTGATTATTATAATATAGTAGTTCATTATGCTTCAGTGTTCCTCCAGTCCTCCATGCACCATCACCAGCATCGAGGAAGGTTCACTAACAATTATCAAGTCCATTGTCTCACCTCCATGAACTCACTAACAGCATTACTCAAATATTTGAGCAGGTGCCAAGTTGTATTATAGCAAATAAACAAATAAATGATAAATCTAAATCATCCTCTCGGTCTCTCTTCTACACACGGACATTACTGCAGACAAGTATGAGCATAAATATAGCTGATTTGCTGGTTAGTGTAGGTAATTTCTGTACACACTGAATACAGTAAATTCATCTATTTCTGTCTACTTCTGTTTTTGTCTATCCTTCATCTCACCGCACTCTCCTCTTTTTGTCTGTGCTCGTCTCTCTCTCTCTCTCTCTCTCTCTCTCTCTCCTGCTCTTTCTCTGTTTTTCTCTATCTCCTTCCTCTTCCAGTGACTTTGCTCATGCTAATCCAAATAGGTAGTTAATTATAGACTGCAGGTCTAATGGCATGAAGTAATTATAGAACTCCAATGAGAATTCACTGGTCACCCCCACCACTGTCTCTCTCTTTCTCTCTTTCCCTCTCTACATCACAATCTCTTTCCCTTCCCATGTCTACTCTTCTTCTTCCATCCTCCATATCTTCATTTAAAAAGTGACTACAAATGTCAGAATCAGCAATATTTGGCCAATGTGCTACAGTGGCATTTTTTCTTATTATTTTTTCTTATTTTTATCTTTTTCTAATTATTTTGGGCTTTATATTGGTCCACTGACGGTGGACACCACAAGCTTGGTTTGGGAAAATCTAAATATTTCATTTTCTATGTCTTTTCAAAGTAACCAGGTACAGCCATTCATTGACAGTAATGCCCTGAAGTTTCTAAAATGGAAAGAGTTAACCTTTGGGCAGCATCAATGTGTGCAATAATTATTTAATTGCACAGGAATCTACAACAAGTAAACATCTTCGTCCATTAACAGCATTTAACAAGAAAGGTCAGATACAAAGACACAAAAATTGTATTTTTCATCTGGGTACATTGGAGATTTGCAGAAAATCTAATGGCAGTTTGGCCATGAGACATTAAGATATCATAATCTGCACCAGGGTATTGGACGAGCGTACCAACCTGCTGATATAAATCCTAACATTTGGCCTATAACATATATTTTCATATAATTGTCCTTCGCCTGGGCCACACTGCCTTCCATTACACGCCACAGCTACCTCGCTGAACTGCTGTAGCTTGCAGTGCAGCTGCTGCACTGTCTGCCAGCCTGGCTATCTCTCTACATTGAGTTTGCCTTTGATAATATTTAAAGCCTTGTTACAAAAATTAAGTGGTTGTGTCTACAGAAACGCCCTGTCAGTATGACTATTAACAGATCATTTTCACTATTTTTGCTGTGAACTATGTATGTATGTATCTTTGTGCACACATATATATATATAAATACTTGCAAGTATTTTTCCTTTGTATTTTTTGTTTAATAGAATACAAAATACACTTCACACTATAGTTCTTATTCTTATTCAAGGGATTATTGAGGGTTCCTTCATATGTATTCAGCTAATTTGCAACAAAAATAATACTTGTCAAAATTATTCACTGGAGGCACGTATCAGTTCCTTGAAGCTTGACTTTGTCTCAAGTGTAAATGCTTGATTGTGATTTGGAAAGACTTCACTCCTGATGTGAGACATATCCCATGGTAAGTGGGATGTCTCTTTCCTCTCCCTTTGGGGAGAAGTTCAATAATGATGCGCAACAGTGAAAACCCTACCTTGAAAGTCTGTGTGTCTGTGTGCATGCACACACTGAGTGTCTTCAGCTGGAAATGACTCGAATTAGATCTGACACAGTACACTTTTTGAGATTTGGCTATGTGGTTTGTTCAAGTAAAGGGAATTCTCATGCACACCTAGCTGCCACCTTACACTGCTTAAGGATACAACACTACAGAAAAATAAATAGCAGCAGTCCTTGTAGAATTCTATTTTAAAACTGCATAATTTTCTTAACAATCATTCTTTTTGGTGAAGGATGACTGTAGCCGAGGTCTACATCTGCAAGTAAAAAAACAGTACTCTTAAATGTCACCTTCTCAAAGAGTTTGCACCAATTAATCAACCTCAGGAGTTTTATTTCATTGACCTTTACAGTTGAGTCCAATTAAAATGATTAAGGCATGAAATGTATGCCTGTACATCATAAAGCAGCACACTGATCGATCATTCATCTTTCCTTGACACTTCCCATTGAAACAGATGTTAAATTTGGCTAACTAATCCACTAGCATGCTGAGCTTTCATTACAAGACAGATATGTCTATCTACTTTATGTACCCCCTACATACTGTACCACTCATTACATCTTGTTTCACTTCAACCAAACATATTCTGTTGGCTTGGGATGTGAAGACGGCATATAGTCCATTGGAAACAGAAAAAGTTGCATTCCTAGCATCATCTTGAGGCTATTTGTGCTTCATATCATAGCTTATTGTCCTTCTGAAAGTATTTACCAAAGTTGAGTGTGCATATTTAGCTAATTACATTTTCCAGGTACTTTATACAATCACAAGTACAGCTAATGACTTAGAGCCACCCTTTCAGCCCTTTAGCACCTGCTGTACTAATGTATCAGATGTTCAGCATATGGAGTCCAGGGATTACAAGAGAAAGAGAGTTTGAAAAGAGTCTTTATGATGACGTGTTGAAGATATTGTGATAAAGTGATAAAGATTGACTAGAAAGAGCTATACAAATACAGACCATTTACCATATCAGACATCAGCAGCATTCGACAAACATTGTGTATTCCCCTTCACACAATTAATTTCACCCAAGGACGTACACTGTGGTTATCCTATACACAAATGCAGACATGTTATACCCTCCATCCTTCTAAGCCTCATTCCTCCTCCCTACAGGCCAGATTTGTGTGGTATCCCTCTATAATTCCCATTATGGTGGTGTCAGGTTTGGTGCTGAAGCATCTGAGTGGCTTAGCTGTCTTAGCGGCAGCCTTCCAAACCAGCTTTACTGTTCCTCTCCCAGGGCAGTCCCATTTCAAACTGAGACTTTGGCTTGTCCATAGCTGGTAGTACCACCGCAGTCTCACAGCTACAGTAACTGAAGAAGTTTGGTTTGTAAAGACATTGACATTTAATCAGTTATGATGAAAGACACCTATTGTTTCCATTTTAAAATTTCAGTCTCTGTACTGTTAGATGTGAGTACTGCATTCGACACAGTCAACCACAACATATTGCCTGTCAGACTGGACAACTGGATGGGACTTTCTGGTACAGTGCTTAAATGGTTTAATGTAAATCCTTTTTGAATAACAGGAACCACTTTGTGTGAATGGATTATTACACAACTGAGTGTACAAAAAAGACATGGAGTTCCCCAAGGCTCCATGTTTGGGCCTCTTCTGTTCTATAACAAAAACAACAAATTCTCTTATCATAGTTATGCAGATAATAAGATTAAGATATAATATAAGATTTATATAATAATAATGACTAGATTAATTGCTTGATAGAAGGTGACTAATGATCCGATACAACAACTGTCTAAGTGCATTTAACAAATCAATGGAAATGAAAAGATAAAAGTAAAACTATTGCTTTTGGAGCCAAATAAGAACGACTAAAAGTCTGTGCTCAGCTCCAGTTGCTAAAGTTAAAGACAGCAACCCAAGTATCAGTTCTTTATATCAATAACCACATTAGGACAAACGCCTGCAACTATTTTAAGAATAAATCAACAATTAAAGGGCTTTCATCTCAGCAGGATTTAGAAAAGCTTGTCTAATGCATTTATCTCCAGGAAGCATGTCTACTGTGACAAGAACTCTGACTTTAAAAAGCTAAAAAGTCATTCAGACAGCAGCAGATGGTTCTGAATGCTGCTGCCAGAGCCCTCATTAAGACCAAGAGAGTGGATAACATCACTCAGATCCCCAGATCTTTGCACTTTCTTCCTGTTTTTGAAATAATTTATTTCAAAATAGTGCTATTGGTTTAAAAAGCACTGAATTATTTAAGCGGCAAAATATCTAATCTACTGCCATATTACGATCCATACACACCTCTTAGATAATCTGGAATAGGTATCCCTCTCACTTCTCTCAAGGCAAAAACTAAACATGGAGAACAAGCATTCCGTTTTTATGTACCACATCATTTTAAGACCTCTCTGTTTGCCATTGTTTTTCATCAACTTCAATCTGGAAGTTTTTGTTGATATATTGCACTGCACTGCATTGCACTAACAATTACAGTGCAGCCACTGTCTCATTCTGTTTCAACTTATCTTATCTTCATCGTCTATTTGTATCGATACATTCTGAATTCAGGGTCATTTTGCCTGGTTGTTGAAAGGCGCTATACAAATATATTTGCCTTTGCTTATAAAAAAAGGGGTAAAATAACACATTGTGAATGTTTCTTTCAGGATTTAATGACCTTAGAACTGTTATAATAAACAGTAGATTCATGTACTTTATATATTTTGTGAATTTAAATGTGATGACCCCTGAGGTCATCTTGAGGGCGGCCCTGGTGGTTCGTGTCTGTTGTGCTTTAGTGGCTGATTGGGTTAATCAGAAGCACCTATGGGGCCCAGGGTGCTCCTGGGTTATTTAAGAGCTAGCCACCTACTAATCACTCTCTCTGCTCACCTTCACAGGTAAAACACGCACCGGGCACGGCCATAGTGTTCCAGTTTTCTCTTATGATTTGGCATGCATTTACAACACTCACACAGACATGATTCACACATTCATCACACCCACACTACTGATTCTACTTACTTTCATAACCCCATCCTAATTTGGCATTAATTTGGATTTGGTTTAAGTTAAATAAAATACACCTTAAACCTTTATGCTTTGTGTGTCTCTCCTTTTTGTTGTGGCCTTTTGAGCCGGGTCATAACATAAATGACAGAGACAATCAATTCCATATGGTCTGCTTTTCTGCAGCTTTCTATGGTAGCACACAATTCTCCAGGGCACAACGGACAACTCCTGCTAGCAGCTTATGAGTGGACTTTGTGATGAGTCTGTTTGTGTCAACTGTTGTTTCCAAGGTCAAGAAAAACTTAAAATTTCTACTTTTAAGCCAACATGCAAAATAACATCTTTAATAATATAAGTGAATAAGTGAAGATCTACATTTCTGTGGTGATTGAATGTGATATTATCAAAGGCTCCAGAGCATCTACTGAGTGGACCTTATGGTGAGATTTGTCAACATTTTTAAGGATGACTTTGTTGATTTATGCTCACATTAGTTACTGCTATGGTGCAGCATGGTGGAGTGGTGGTTAGCACTGTTGCCGCACAGCAAGAAGGTTCCTGATTTGAATTTGCTGGCTGGCTGGTTTTCAGTCTTATCCTGGAGCCTTTATGTGTGGAGTTTGCATGTTGTGTTTGCGTGGGTTCTCTCTGGGTACTCTGGCCTCCTCCCACAGTACAAAGACTGCAAGTTAGGTAGTTTAGGTAGTTAACTGGTGAATCTAAATTGCCCGTTTAGCTGTTGGCTAAATCCCGGTACCAAATGTTGTTTGTGGGTACACATTGCCGATCAGGTTACATGCTGATGTTGGACAACACAAGCCAGTGGGATGCAAAACATGTCTAAGAGATCTGACAAGACAATGTCATACGACATTAACACTGATAAATGCTATTTACATCACGTTGCACAGCACTGTATGAAACTAACCTTTGGGATACTGCAACCAAACACTACGCTGTAGACAGTCTGATGTTCTGATATTCAGACTTTTGTCTTCTGTCCTGTGGCTCCTTAGTTACCAACTTTCACTGTCTTCATCCTTCACTGTCTTCTGTGTTTTTTTGGTATCCGTATCCAATCCAACAAACCCCATGACGTCATGGGTTACAGTACTGCAAGATGGCAGCGCCCTTGCCAAGAAAGATAAAACAGCACTTTTCTTTTCAACATCTACATGTGTCATGTTTGTAATATAATTATTGATTAGTGTGGAAATCCATCCATTAAATCATCTTAAATTGGTTGAATGCTTCATGTCCACTTTAAGGATAAACGATATAATAGACAGATGGATAGTTCCTGTTCCATCCTGCTCTTGTACAGTAACCACTGACTCTCACTGGCTCTGCTGTTTTACCTTGATGCACAGCATATGATTGATATGATATGATTATAACTCATACTGAATATACCGCAAGGCTTTGCCCTAAGCAAGGTGGAAGCAACACCTCAACAACTCCTTCCAGGGTCACTCTAAACAGAACACTAATATGACAAGCTCCCTGCCACTCTCTGGTCTGCTGATACTGCAGTTCACACTTTCACAGGATAAAGATAATGCTATGTTGTATGGTCTAACCAGAAGCAATGTTTTGGTTACTGGTTCTCTTTTTCTGCTGAGGCCTCTTTATATCCTATTATATATGAGGTAACATGAGCCGAGGGAAAGAGATGTTCTTTGTACTTTGTACCAGTTGGTAACCACAGTGTGGAGAAAGGCAAGGCTATTGTCAGTAAATTTTCTTATCCTTTGGCCTTTTACACTGTACAGTTCAGTGCTGGGTGGTCTGGGAGTACCTGCAGATAACTCTAGCTGACCATTTTGGCAAGTTGGTCTTTCTCTGGGTTTGCACACTTAGGGCTGATGAAAAGAACTGAGAGAAAGAGACTAACTGTGTGGGATACACTGTTAGCATTTCTTATCAGCTGACTATACATGCAAATTTAGATTTATTTCAGATAATAAATTTAGATAGATTCTTTAAATCATTTTATTTCTAATCCTTTGTTAATATGGCTAATGGCCTTTATACATGTGGTAGTTTTTAGCAGCAGTTTCAAAAAAGTGTTACATCAGCAAATGGATTATTGACAATGGCAGATATACAGGGATTGATAATAAATGCCTTGGCACCCTTGCTGCCACCCAAGTTTTGGTTGAAAAATTTACAAGAGCAAAACTCTGTTGTCCAAGTGCCCTGTCCCTGTAGATTCCTGGGTTCTACCTTTTTACAGTCTATGTCATCACAGATTTTATCTTCATGAAATGAAAAAACAAACCAAAAGCCTTGCTGTTAGTTGGTGTGGTACCAGGAGCCGCAAGAGGACACAGGGTTGGTAACAAAACAATTTCACCCTGCTGCGACTAGCCATCTCTGCACTGGGTGGCAGCTCCGTTTTCTCCACGATGCAGCTCTCTATACAGCCTCTCTGGGTTCCTGCCATACATAACTGCTGATGGCTTTTTTCCTGTTAAATGTGTGTTAAAGTGTAAGACTGCCAACTCCCACTGTAGAGAGAGAATTGTTTTGTTGAAGTGTGTTTAAACATTAGCTTGTGTTTGATTGGGACAGATTAAACCAGGCAAGACCCAAATATTCACCAGTGCTTTTGAGTGTCTCCAGATTGCCTGCAGCTACCAAACTCTGAAACTGCTCAGTCTGCAGACAAACATGTCCAAATTTCAGACCAGTCATGCAATGCAACATACAAAAGCACCCAGTTTAAAAATCACTTGGTCAAAGCACCAAACAAAACACATTCGTCACATTCCTCAGCAATGCAGCAACAAAGTTAAGTATATAGGTAATTCAAATATATATAATTAATTAGACATAATAAAGAAATAAATAGACAAATAAATAAACATAAAGGAAAGCATATAACGGCCACATTTTAGGGTTAGTGATGTGCTGGTGTTGTGCCACTGAAGTGGAGCCAGGACTCTGTAAAGACATGTACCAGGTCTCTGTAAAGACGTCTGCACTAAAGGCCTATGATCTCTCATTGCTTGGCTAGTTTGAGTCCCATTTCGTCCACTCCACTCTGCCATAACTGCACCCGCATTGCCTCTATGGCATTTGGTCTTGCTGGTGGTCGTAAGATGCTGTGGGCAGCGACTGCCAGGTCTGAAGTTTGCTGTTTTGTCTGCCCATCGAAAGCAGTAGCTCAATCTGGGCCGCTGAGATAGAAACAAGTCCCTGTAAAGATGTGGATAAGTTCCCTGTAAAGATGTTGGCACAAAAGGTCTGTGATTTCCCATTGCTTGGCCAACTTGAGTCCCAGTTCATCCACTCCAACTTCCTGTGACCGCAGTCAGGGAAGGCAGGGTTAGCTTAAGTCTTATCCCTGTTTATCACTGGCACTCTTTTCACACTGCAGACTGTGGCATTTGGTTTCGCTGGTGGTCATAAGATACCTTGGGCAGCGACTTGTAGCTCTGCTGCTCTTAATCCCAACCCCACACGTCATTTTTATGCCTATGAGTGCATTGTGACATTTGGTCTGGCTGGGTGCTGCTGTTTCAAAGTCCACTGGTCTAAATCCAAACTGAAAAAGTAAAGGATTTAAACAAAAAAGTCATGGCAATTGAAGAAGCTAGTTAGGGTTAACTGAGGTGGCGTTACAAGTCGCTTCAGTGACTTACTTTCACCCCTCTGATACACAATGGTATTAGGCAAAAATACCGGCCATGGCTAGTTGGTTAGCATGCTAACTTCAGTAGATATCTCTGCAACACAGGCATCTTTGACTTAACACCAATACTGATATTCCTTCACATTCTGGTAATTTCTTCAGTTATCTTTTAAATATTTGAACCCAAAACTCTGGCTTCATCTTACACATTGCTCCTTTCAAGTCTCCATGATACCCACTTACCACCTTGTGAATATGTCTTTAGCTCCACCCCTGATTGTTGAAGATTTTAAGTTTAAATGCACCTCTGACCTGTGAGTATATAATATTCAGTAAGTGAATGAATGATGGGTTGTATAATTTTGTTACTTGACAAACAAATCTTGCCTGTTAATATGAAAAAAAGGTGCTTAATGCAGCAATAATTCTAGTATTTTTGTAATAAGACAAAATAAGAAAATAAAGGATTTTCACAGTTTAGTGTGTGTGTGTGTAAATGTCTCTGGGTTTAGGTCTGTGTGTGTGTGTGTGTGTGTATGCGAGACAGAGATGGATGGAGTTTCAGGTATAAAAACTAAAGTTAAATGTCACACCTGTCTGTCACAACACACCTGCTCTCATTGATGCGTTAGCTCTGACAGGCTGACATTTTCACACCTCAACAGACCAACACACACACACAATCACACATGTCCAAATTTATATGCATGTACATTCACAGACAACAGGTCCACATCTTAAAACTTAAAATCGAAGCACCAATATGTCAGTGTTCATGACTCATTTCAGACCACACCAGGTTTAATTTTTTCTTATATGCTCTAAATTGAAAAGCCCTGGCTATAATCTGCTTCAAATTAGTTTGGCACCCCAAGGTATTTCAGAATATCATTTAGTTTTCAGAACTATTGATCATGTATGCTGTGTTTAGTATATCATCTTCTTAACATCACTTCAGCATCTTTGACATTTTATGTAGGCACGTGAGGTGCATTTTTAGATTTACTAGATTTCCTTTTTCAAGTATACAAGCATAGCTGTCAGAAGACTGTGATTATACCACCCTGAAAAATGATTGTTTATGATTAGTTTACAATTGTCTTGTAACAAAACAGAACACCTAAAATTAAGTTGTTCAGACCAATTTTACCACTTTTCTCAATGTGTGTGTTCACTCTGCTACCTTTGAGCACATTGTTCATTCTGTGATGGCAAAAGTAATGTTTCTAATGGTTCACACATGCAATCAGCACTGTCATCTTCCAAGTGTTTCCTGTTCTCTTTTTGAGAAACACATAGCAGTATAATTGCTTTTGAAATAATTTTTTGCAACTCTTATGCTGATGACACTGCTATCTTGTTTACCCTCTGAAATTCAGTTGGCCTATCTGCAGTGTCTGCATAACTGGTAACTAGTCCTTCAGGACAACCTAGAGCAAGACTGAACTGCTCCAAATCCCAGGAAAACATGGTTATTTCACTCACCTCTCAATCTCAGAGGAGGACATACTGGTTTCCTACCCTGTTACAGAACCCATATGCTATGTAGGCAAGGCAAGGCAAACGTATCTATATGGCACATTCCAATACAAACGGAATAAATAAATACAATTTAAAAAATCAAATGAAAGAATCAAGCATGCAGAGTAAAAGCAATTAGACTTGAAGGTAGTCAGCATTGTCTCAAGTCTTAGCACTACTGGTATTTTGTTCAACATTTGAGCTGCGTGAAAGCTGAAGACAGCTTCACTAGTAGTTTTGACTCTGGGGATGGTCAGTAATATAGCAAACCTAAGAGGTTCGTACTGTGTCTGAAGATCTGATTAGTATCTTGGACCAAAACTATTCAGTGATTTATGGAAAAGTAATAGAATTTTGAAGTTGATTATGATAGAAACTGGTAGCCAATGTAGTGATCTGAGTACTGGAGTTATACACTGAGCTTTTTTGGGGCTTGTTACTACCCTAACAGCAGCATCAGCTTTAGCTGTCTGATTGCTATGTTAGATCTGTGAATGGTCCATTATAGTAGTCCAGTCTGCTAGAGATAAAAGCATAAACACATTTTTCTATTTCATGTTTTGATGTTAAGTCTCTGATCCTTTTTATATTTTAAAGTGATGTTGATATGGATTTAATGTGGGTACTGAAAAGTAGGTCTGAATCCAGAACAACACCAAGATTTTTAGCTTAATTATCTATTTTCAAGGACTGAATACTAAGGTGAGCACAGACATTAAGACTTCTTCATTGGCCTCCAAAACAATGATTTCAGTTTTCCTCTTTTAACGGGAGAGATTTTTGGAACACTGGGCTACTAATTTCTTTAATGCACCATCCCAGGGAGACTACTGAATGGTATCTGTTTAGTGACACTGCTATGTATTTAAAAAGTGTGCATCATCTGCGTACAAGTGATATGAAACCATAAATCATTCAGTAACTTTGGCAAATGAGATGATGGAAATATTAAATAACTGGGGTAGGAGAATTGATTCTCGGATTTGCGGAACTCCACAATTTGTTGGGAGACGTTCTGAAGTACAGCTACCAATTTATACAAAATATTCTCTCCAAAGCAGGACTTGAACCAATTGTAGAACATGTCGAAGAGACGACAACAGTGTTCAAGTGTGTTTATCTTCTGATCAAACATATCAAATGCAACAATGAGTCGCAATAACACTAGGGCAGAGACTTTAATAGAATCTGCATTAAGTTTAATGTCATTCAGAGGAGCGGTCTAGGTACCGTGGTGGGGCCTAAATCCAGAATGGAAGTTATTTACTGCCAGAGAGTTGTCCAAAGATAACACTCAAGAAGACCCTTGAAAGTAGTGTACTTGACCATCTGTAATCAGTGTGGGCAGGTTATTTTTAAAATGTGATATAGTACTTATTACTGGTCACTGTCACTGTCAATATTACGGTCTGTGCAGAGCAAAGCATTGCATTGCAATGCATGACTTTTGCATGACTTTCACAGATTGAGGCCAGCACTAAATCCTGTCCAATGGGTGGATGTCTGGAATGTGGTGCATGGAATACCGCTTTCCCAGTGTCGCTCAGGGGCCTCTGATCAAGGCAGAAAGCCCATGGATGGTGTGAAGCCGGTAACACCCCATAGCCCCCATTGCTTAGAATGTTCTTGGAGTCTAGTTGCTTGGGAGTGGAACCCAACACATATGGTACTCCATGTAATCAAACTCCATTTGATAACAGACAGGTTACCCCTCTCAACAAACACACTCAGATGTAAAAAGTCATATTCTATTTGTAATCTTGAATGCATCATGCCTCTTGGGTGTGTTTAGAAAGACAGGCAACACTATCATTTACTGTAAAAAGATATGACAGCTGCCACAATGTCTTAAACTCTTTCTGCCTTTTTTTCTCTTTCTCTTCTCAAGCTATTTTGTCCGTTGTGTATACCCTGAGAGGAGGCAGGTATTTTATCTAAAGCTATATGAAGACTTGAAATGCTCAAATGTTAACTCTGAAAACCCACTGGGCACGTCTCGTCTGCGTCGCGTTCCAGCCACAGTCTAGTTTTGCTCTGTCCTCCATGTGGCTTCAAATCCCGCAGGGAAGCATTTCAGATGTGGAGTGTTTTGCCTGTCTGTTTTGGCCATTTTCCAATGATTCTGGTGCATCTATCACGAACTAACAGGCTATGTTCCTTTTTCTGTTTGATGTCTCTTGTATGTATTTACTACTTTGTTGTGCTGCAGCCAACAGACAGTGGGTTCAAGTGAAAGTGAAAGAGTTTTTCCACCTTGTCCTGGTGTTAAAAAAACCCTTCTGAAGGGTTGACCTCTGGCTTGTTGCTACTGATTATAGAATAAAATTGATATAATGATGGAATATACAATTGAAAATCTGCATGGGGTGTTGTATTTTGAATAATAATAACAATTTGTTTGCCTGACTTCCTTCCCACCTCATCTGCTCTGTGCTTTGGCGGAGCAGAGCTGAGTGCAAACCAAGCCACTTCTGGGATTCTTCTGAAATGCGCTGTAATGCTTCTGGTGGGATTTAAAGCATTTACTGCCAGTAGGTTTTAGCTGTAAGACCTGAGACCAAAAAGTACCTCTTGAAAAGGCCATTATCTCTCATGGGCTCGTTTTAGCACAGTTCTAAAACAAACCAAAAAATATATGTAGGCAATGTTGGTTGTTTTGGCATCTCTTGGAGTTCCCTGTCTGTCTCTTTACTGGCTCACCTTATCTAAAATGTCATTCGAACGTGCATGAAAGCATGTTGCATGCATCCAACTGTGTGCAGGTACTTGATGTGTTGCAATCGAAAAAGAGACGAGCCAAGCCAGTGCCAGAGCCACACTGCTCATGTTTTACCGCTGTCTGGAGCTACCTAAGGAGGGTTCGTCTCAAAAGGGCTGAGCAGATGCCTCTAGAGAGCGCATTTTGTATGACCTTCCAGCCAGAATGCTGCTGGTTCAGCTCACACAGTGTGGGGACGTGTGTGTGACAGCTGAGACCAGACTGTATTATAGAGAAATGGTTTGTTGAACTGGCTCTCTGTATATACACTTGTCTCATTTTCACAAATTAATCAAAAAATTGTATGAATTGTATGAATTGACCACAAACTAATCAAAAGGTGGATCAAATTGTTTCTTGTACACATGCATTAGCATTTTGAACACTATGTTGTCTTCCCTCCATCAATTGTTTATGTCCTGTACCATAAGTGTGTACAACTCTTTTCACTCTACTTTTGAGATGCATGTCTGGATGTGTAGGGCAGGCTGAGCATAGTGTATTTCCAGGAATGTATGCACACCGCCATGGATGAAGTCCTACCATCAGACATGGTTCAATTCTGAGTTGATCTGTCTCCATGTAGAATATGCCTGAGCAGTGGATCAATGGGTTAAAAGTTTTGTGTAGCCATCTTGGGTAATCCACACAGGGCTGATCTTCATTCAAAAACTGTATTCTGCAGGATGATGGATAGATAGAACCTACAGTAGTGTGCATTAGGGGTTTACAGCAGGGCAGAAGCTGCAGTCTGTTGGCAGCCCCCCGCAGCTCTCAGGTGCCTGTCTGGCTGAACCAGCTGGGTCTCTGGCAGCACATGGTGAAGCTGACAGGGGGCACTGGCTGGAGTTGGCTTCACAGAGGTCTCAGCTGGCAGTAAGCTGCTGAACCAATGTTCAGGGAGGTTCCCTGTTGGGACTGAAAAGTTGTTTTATGGTCTAATAAATGTGTTGATGGAACTCTCATCTTTTGATCTTCTATAGAATGATTTTCATTACCAGACAGAAACTTACTGTAATTATATTCTAACTAGTTTCATACCCACTTACTTTCTTAAAAAAACTTTAATTTATCCTTTTAATCTTGTCTTAATTTCTGTCTTTCACACCTTTAGTTTTTTTTTCTTTGGCTTATGTGCTTTTCTTACCATAGTATTGACTTTCCTGTCTCTTCCTCTGTGCAACAGCAAAGCATTCCTAGTGAATTTTACAACAAATTCACACCTGTGGTTTACTTAATTTGTTCCAGACCAAGGGGGAAATGATGTTGTACACAAAGTGTAGTATATTATTTTGTATACAGAGTAGGACACAAGCACAACACATCACAGTTTTAACTACTTGTGACTATCAAATTGACCATGGAAAATCCATGTTAATAATCGTATTTATTGTCGTGGTTACCAAATTATTTGCGTGCGCGCACACACATGCACACACACACACACACACACACACACACACACACATATGTTGCTTATCACCATAAGACTGCTGCCTCAACGGTTCACAATCAGCAGAGTCAGCATTCAATAGTTTAGCCTTTGAATTCATGCTAAATTCACATATCAAATAATATTGTCATGGGTCTTTTTGCTTTCAGACCACAAACAAACTAAGGCCTCTGTCTCAGTCCCACTGCTTAAACAACTTTCACACCAATGCAAATGAACTGCACTAAACATGCAAACTCTCCATAGTTCACTTTAACCAAACCGAACAGTAGGTTAAGTGTGAAAGCACCCTTAGGGATCAATATAGAAATTTCACTTTGGCAAAAGTTACCACAAAAACACAAGGATTGCTTTTCATGATATTGTATTACTGCCCTTCCTTGGTCACCACGGCCTACACCAGTTGTATGGCTATCTGCATGTTTTGTGATCCTGCCCCACTGCTGTGGTATCATACTATCTTTGAAACCACTGTCATTAGTCTTTTCAATCAGAAGTGGATTCATGGATCCCCCAAAGTGTACTGGTGCATCATCATGACCCCACCGCAGTGGGCAAGCACAGCTGTTGCTTGCAATGTCGCAATACCTGTTGGTAAGCATCACAGGCTGACCATGACACAGGCAGTGCAGCATCACTTTTGGTTCCAGCAGGCTTTTGGGCTTCTGGAAGTAGAGTAAGAATAGATGACCAATTGGGCTCAGTGCTCTCTTTCTTGTAGTATCTATTAGTGAGTGGTTTGTCATACATACATAGCAATGCAGACAATCAGCTTTCAGCTACCAATTCTCATTTGTACAACATGTGAATAGGATGTGCTCATGGCCTCACTGACTGTTTTCAGTGTCTGAAATCTCTCCCCCTGGTACAGGACTACGTTTGACAAAGTGATTTTACATGCGTTCCTCAGAGCAATGCAAAAGGAAATCTTTTCTCTCGCTTTATTTTGCTTGAAGTGCATACAGAGCCATCAAAATTTCGCTTGCCATATAGTTTTACTATGCCCTATATTTAACCTCCATGTTGCGGTCTCCATCCTGATTCTGATTGAGCCAGCAAAACAAAATTATCTGCAAAAAGCAATAATGTAATTTAATGTCACTGTGTTGTAGGTTGAGCCCAGGGGCCCTGGTCAATCATGTTAGCAAGTTTGTCGATGCAAATGTTGAAACATGTTGGAATGCAGCCCGGTATCACACAATGACCTTGACTGAAATAAAGTAATTCAGTTGTGCCTCAGATGGGGCCCTGCATTTAATATTCACATACACAGATTTTATTGTAATATATTGATGTTTTTATGGCTATTAGGATTAAGTTTAACCTTAATTAACCTTAGTAGGTATAAAGTAATTTAGGGGGTAACACGCACCTATTCAGCTTGAGCAGTGACTAAGTTTGCTATTCGTCCTGTGGATACATAATCTGTTCTATTAAATATAACAACAGTTGATACGTCACGATCACATTTGTTCATGTGTTAAATTTGTCCGTCTCATAATTTCTCCCATTCTTGAGGCAGTCTAACTACTAATTGATTAGCCACCACATGGTAACAACAAGCTGCTTTTTTCCTGACCCTTTCATTATCACAAATGTCACAGCAAAGGTCAAAGGTGAAATGATTTTGGCCCTGAAACCATTTCTCAAAGACAAGATTCAATTTCCTCTGGGCTACATTCCACAACACATTAATTTGTTGGATATCGGAATACCATAGAGGGTAGCTCCATCTTACTATATTAAATATATTTTTTCTTAAATTGAATGTGCTATAGTCGTGGATTGTACTCCCTTAAAAACAAACTGAAGACATTTACTATGCAAGAACGATGATGAAATTTCAGTGGCATATTGCTTTTCCTAATGACTTCTCTGCGATGACAATGTGCCCTCTTTGCCTTCCACTAAACTTTCCTTCTGAGCATGTGCGCATTTATAAAAACGACAGAAACAGAAAGAAACATTCTGAAAAGAACAGCGACTTAATGGGCACATGAGCACATAACAGAAACATACATATCACAACACTAGGATTTGCAGGACGCACTGCTGTCAGGCATGGTGTCTTGGAGGAGATACTTTAGTCCAATTTTTCTAATTCTACATTGCTTGGCTTTGAATAAAATGTGTCATTTTGTTAACCTGTTGTAGTGACTCACATATGACTTACATACCCCCCCCCCTTCACATCACTTCTATGAATTATGAATTACTGAAACACTGACTACAGACATGATAATATTATCAAATCAATTCAAGTGTCCTTCAGTAACAAACCTTGAATCACAAGGGACCGGGAGCAACCATAATGAAAAAAAAAGGTGCTAAGGTAGCTCAGGTGATAAGGTAGCAACCAGACGTGTTTAAAATAAACTTGAACAAACACATAAAGACGGTTAAAATGGTACACTAGAGGGAAAATAAGCCATTTAAGGAAGGTAAAACCAACACGACCCACCACACCATGCTCTAATTCAAATGAATGTGAAGCCAAGGCATAGAGACTGAATAGCTACTATAAAAATTTTGAAAAACGTAGTCACCTTCTCCGACTTGCAACTTCATCCCGAGCGTTTGGGAAATGTTACAAATAGGCCAATCCTAAATAAAGCACAAGTAGCAACCAGCTATCAGTGTCTCTTTTGAGTCCTTTAATTACTCCCTGGTGGAACACAATAATAATCCTACTTTTTGACAAGGACTGCCAAACTGTAGCTTCCGAAATGCATCAGTTTCATATAAGCAACACCAACAGGTTGATGATGATGCAGCACTCACACTGTCACATCCCACTCATTTCCCACCTGAGGAAGCCAAGATGCTGATGCCAGAATTGTTTTTGTGAACTTACCCACTGACTTTAGCACAGCGCTGCCTCATTTAGTTGGAGAAAAGGTGTTGAAGATGGGTTTGAATCCGCACCTCACCCTCTGAGTCCTTTAACTGATACTTGACAGACAACAGCAGGTTAGAGTAGACGTTCTGCTTGGCTCTATCAGAACAATCTCCACTGGCTCTCCACGGGTCATCTCACCTGTACTTTTGACCTTGTGCACAGCTGCAAGATATTTCTCTTTAATTATTAGATGCACAGAGTGGTGCCTGGCTTTCACTGCTCAGCCTGCACACATACATAATGGCCAGATCATCTACTTACAAAACACCAGCAGTGACCTTAAAATCACCTTTAAAACCAATACTCAAAATTGTAAAAAGGTACTCTTTTTTCCTAAGAATCTTCACAAAAAACATTCTGAATCATTTTTCATCCCATCATAATAACATGGTCTGCACTATGCAGCCCAGTGCAGTCCATACCCGCTTTATTCGATCATTACAGCATGATGTGCAGTGAAGTCATTTGCAAATACCTTGCATTACTGAGCAGCATATATAATAAAAAGAGTATGAAGATGGGGTCACAGCTTTCATCAGACACGACACTACAACACACTGTATCACCAGCATAAGCTTTCCCCTTCCAGGTGCAGATACCAGTCACTTACACTAAAAACTAAATGAGCCTTGACTTCCTTTGAACCATCCTCTAACTAATTCATGAACTGAGACAAAATGGCCCGGGAGGTCACTTTATGATTTTGTAGGTATTTCAACCATGCTAGTCTCATTCAATAATTAGTAATCGGGATTATATATTTTTCATGTTTTATAAAATTCTTTACGCTCTTATGATTTCTTTTTTTTTCTTTCTCCTGGGTAAATGTTTAGGGCAAAGAAGCTTCACATGTTATATTCAACATGTTCAATGTGTAACATATAAGACATTTTAAGGCTTCTCAGCATAAAGAAGAAGTAGCAACATTACTAATAAGTCAGTCGTATGGCATCTGGCTAGTCTGTGTGGATCTAGTCCTATGAAAGAGATGTTAATCTGCCCCCTTTCCTCCTGTCCTGTTGGTAAACTGTGGAAATGGAATGCATACTTTATGGAAATGGACGATGTGTTTATGAAAGATGAGTGTTTAAAGGGAGGACATGCTGAGAAACTGATAACTCCTCTCTTATCAGGACCAAACACATGTTATCCATTCCCTGGAATATCTGTCAATGTGATGTGCATGGACAGAGTGTGTGTGTGTGTGTGTGTGTTTGTGTTTGTGTAGAAAGAGAAAGAGAAAGAAAAAGACTGAGTGTGTTGACCACGCCGGATTAATTATAGAAATATGACAGTATTTTACACTTTAAATTTTATACTTGTGACATGTTATTTTTTTCATTTTGATGAGATGGGCTAGAGATGTATATGGAGCAGGAAGTCAGTAACAAACACACACACACAAATACGAGCAAAATAAATATTTACACGCAAGAACACACTCGGTTACCTTGATGAATTTACCCTAAGAACTACTTTAAAAACACTTTCCTGGGGGATTTTCCACTCAAGGATGGCAAAGCTTTTTTCCACAAGCTTTATTCATCTCCAGCTGGGAAAGAAGTGAGGTTCGCCTTCACAACATTGCAAATCCACTGTAAAGTATGTTCTGTCATGTTGTAATACATTGTGGCATTCAGTATTGTAATATTGTACTGCCATGTAGTGGCTTCAGGTTACATGCATTAACACAGCTACTACTGTATTTAGTGATGTCATCTGCACTCTACTTTACCTTAAGTGCATATCTTCTTTTGTGAACTTGTAGCTCTCTCAGGAGACAATTAGAAACTTGTTGTGATGGTGTGAAAGCATTGGGGTGAGTTCAGCACACCAGCTTTGGAGAGATTGGTAAGCAAAATAACGTAGACAAGGCTTGACATTCATTTGAAGCTATATATCATGCTTCATATGCTGGTTCTGCTGTTAATGCGCTGTGACATGGGTGTACTTCTGGCATCAAATGACAAGTTTCATATGATGTGGCATCAGTGAGATACAGAAAGACAGAGGGAATCATTGCTTTACTCACCTACGGCAATACAGGAACTTTAAACTGCATTAAATAGAAATGGTATTTACAGAATTTGGTTCAAAATTGACCATTTATGTACAATAAAACTGGTGCAGGAAAAGACAATATCTAATATGTTTTACCACAGTGATTATACATTTTGCCAGTGTATGCATTCATGTGCATGTGCCTCTGTGGTGAGTGAGACAAAATTAGCTTTCAGATTTGTTTATGTTTATGCCAGAGCAGAGAGAGAGAGACACTGAATGAGTGTCCCATACCACTCGCCTTCAGCCATGTTCTGGATCAACCATTCCATCTGCTCGCTACTGTCCTGCTGTAGCAGGTACTCTCACACACACAACTACACACACACACACACACAACTACACACAAACATACACACACACAGAGTTTACCCACTTCTGCCTGCAACCCACCCTGAGAGATACACACACGAGATGTTCCCAACCAGCAATGCACACAAACACACACACAAACACGTCAATCATCCATCCCACTCCATGCAGAGTGACAGTCGCAGATTGAGCTGCAGCTAGCCAGAGGGTCCAAAGCCAGGCATGGGTGGACATAAACGCGCACACACATACATTTACGCACACACACCCTACCAGTATCCTATCCAGCAGTCCCCCAGCAGTGACTCAGATGCAGTTAGCCTGTCTCTAGGCTCTAGGGATGAAGAGCCCAGCCTCCACAGACAGAAGAGACATAAGCTCTGGAGGCTCTGCTGATCCACGTCAAGCTCGTGCTCGAGATATCTGTCCATCCTTCTATCTGTGATTGGACAGAGAGACGGTCTGTTCCACTAGCCAAGCAGATCAAGAGCGTAATAGAGAGGAAGGCCTGAAGTTAAAATATAAGTGGTCATAAAATTCCATGGTTATGCAGAGTATCTTTGAATCTGGTAAAATGTAGTTCTGAAATTGGTTCACCATATGAACCATAAAAGTGATGGTTCTCATCAGTTCCTAGAGAGCTACCATCTGATATCTATGATGATACTGTATGTACATATCCATGATATCTACCATCTGCAGTGTAATTATTAGGCATAAACACGTAACTTTCAGTTTGTTGCAGTTCTAAGATTAAATGCAGAAATTTGCAAATAGTGTAGCATCACCCGCTCCATTCTTCTCTGTGTGGATATTTTGTTGCTGGAATTTGATCTTATAACTTCTCTCTCATACTACTTCTGTTAGGAGTCGGGTTTCTTTTTAGGCTCCATGAGACAATAAAGTGAAACACATCAAAGAGATCATCATGGACCATTATCCCTCATCCAGTGGGGTCAGATGTCCTCATCTCGAGACGTGAGAAGGCAGTGTTCAATGAAGCATTGTGATCGTTTGTTTGCGTGTGTGCTTATGTGTGCAACTGTGGATGCCCTGTACAATGGAGCAGACTATTTAACCCTTCAGGCTTTAGCACGTTAATGAAATCTATGACGGCTCATTGACAAGAGTGTGTATACACTACTGCATACATCTTTAATAATGTGTGTACTGTACATTGTTTCATCTTTTACTTTTTAATGTGTGTGTATGTGTTATTGTCAGATTTTATCCCCAGTAGGGGTTTGGGCTGCCGGCCCAGATGCAGGCAGTGTTCTTGCAAATTCCAAGACTTGGCCCTCAAGAGGCAGATGGCAAAAAATGGTCTGGCATCAGCCCCCACAGCCCCACACACTGGCTACAGATGTAGCTATCAAAAGTCCTACTTTTAAATGTTATTTATGACAAAAGCATTGCACCAGAGACTTCCCTTGAGAATTTGATTAGTTATCTTATTTATTTTCACTTTCAGCTGCCAGGAGAGAGAGAGAACAAGTTGCCAAGGCAAAGTGGCTGCTGGACTGTTGGAAGAGGCTTCCAGAAGGTGCAAAGTGAGTAACTGATCTGATGGCTACCTCTGTTACATGGTGGAATAAGAGTGGATATGCCTTCAACATTGCATACTTAGGGGAAAAAAAACTAATTGGCAGGGGCATGAATTTAACTACACTCACACACAAATAAAGGAATAGCTCTAAATCGTGAATAGACAGAATCCCAGGGCTGTTCTGAAGTGATTAAATGAGTAAATAATACAAAATAAGGCTTTCAATTTTAATGCATCCAAACCAAAACACTCTAAATTGATACTGAAGTACCTATTTGGATGGTAGCTTGAGTTTAACTAAATTGCAGTGCTCACCTAGGATCAGCACGGCTACATGTAGCATGTCTGTTCCTCTGGGACGGTGGAGCCCGGGACGGGTGAGCAGCTATTCTCGATAGGAATGGTCACACTAAAGTTCTTCAGCAGCAAGCCAGATGTTAAAGAGTGCCTGGTGATCATAAACCCGTATAGAGTTGGCACATTTTGTGACAAATGACAGCCACACACAGGCAGAACTGACAGCAGCAGACAGCAGGCCACACACACACACTGGCGCCATCATGCTATTATCAAATCTCTAATGATCTTACCTTGTCAGATTATTACCTTTTAATTATGCTAAACTACATCTTCATCATGACGTTCTTGCAATGCACGTGAAAGCTCACAAGTTCAAATCCCTCAGCTCCTCATTTCCAACATGAAATGTTTACTTGAGAGTGAATTATGTAGGCTCTCAAACCCGCATTTCCGTCACATAAAAGCATTTTGCTGTCTTTCCAGAAGGCAACATATCTGTATAAGAAATGTGGACATTCAAACATCGAAAACGTTCAAACATTTCTTTAACCTCTGTTGTAGGTCGTCTTATTTTAGCTCAAATTGAACAGTACACTTTTCACGTGCAAACACATGTACTTATCCACTAATTTCGGTATGATGATCTATATAATCTTCCTGCATGTTGTGGTTCCTGTTAAGGCTGATAATCAAGTTGAGAAAAGGGGACATAACAGCAGTGGTGAAGGAATGGATAAATTAATTGCGCCCATGTTCATGAGGAGCGGATACGTTCATGAATGAATGGATTGAGATAGGAGGTTTAGAATGAAGGGTGGGTTAAGGGGAGATGGTGAGGGAGAAAGTGAACGACAGGATTAGTCCCTGATGAGAACCACTGTGGTTTTCCCATCTGCTGTGCATCTTTTAACCTTGCGTGCCCCGACCAAAAATAGGTTCGTTTGAAATGTTTAATGCATGTGGATGCACATGATAGAGAGAGGAAAGGCAAGAGACAATATTTTGTGCATTCATATAGGAAATGCATGCATTTGCACCCATGAATACATGCATCATTAATACAAGCACTGTACTTGTAAGTACGTGTGTTAGTAAGCCAGTGCATACGTGCAGTCACTGCATATGGTTCTGGTTCGTCAGTTTGTTCTGTGCTGATGCCCTTGCCTCATGGCGAGGTTAAGCACCAAGCATTAGAACCAGGCGTTCTCATTACATTACAAGATGAGTAATTCTTGGCCGTGGCTGCTACAGTTCAACTGTACTGGTGCTGCCGTGTGCCCTCATCATCTCTGCCATCATTACTGTCGTCATTGAGAACATTATCATTTTCATAAATATAATCATGTCGCTGATGTTGATGTTTTTTGTCTTTGTGGTCGTAACAATTATTGTTGCCACAAGTTGCTTCGCTTATCATAATTATAGTCATCGTGGCTGTCTCTGTCACCTTCATGGCCATCATCTCTCTCACAGACTCTTGCATTGTGGAGACGTAATTCATCTCGTCACGATAGCTATCATTGTCATTGCATGGAACACATAATAATACCTAATACTAAACAGTGCGATCATTCGTGCATTCAATACAAATTTGGGCATCTCTTGAATTCTGTTTAAAGTGTGTGCGAGTTTGATTTCTGTCACAGTTTCAGACATCATAAAATAGAATGGTAATTATTACACTTAGATACAATTACAGTTGCAGAAATCTTTGAAAAAATGCATCTCATTTTTTTTTTCATTTGCATTTTCTTGCATTGAATCGATCCCCTAACATCAAAACCAAATAACAGAGTTTACTTTAATAACATCTTTTCAGTCTTTTGGTCGCTTAGAGGAAGCTTCATTGCAGCTTATTTTCTCTCAGTGGATAAAATGCATACTACTCATCATGACTAAGTGATCCTCATTGTCTGCATTTGTGGCTCTTAACATACGTTAAACAGTAACCCAAGTTTGACCTCTGCCTAAAATAAGAATTAGAAAACACAACATTTCTTTTCTTTTTTGGGTCTTATTATCATTACTGGGTGGTTATTCAGCACCCAGTTGCTGCTAAAAGTGCTTTTGTAATAATGAAAAATCAACAGTGAGAGCACAGGCTGGCATTTGCTCACCACTGACCGTAAGTACAAATCACACACCAGGAATATACCAATATTTTCATAGCAAAGAATGTGTGCTTCAGGTTCAAATTTAATTATATTCCAGTGAGTATTTTCTCAAAAACTAACCCCTTCCTTGAAACATTTCCTTTGGCCATGTCTACCATTTCCAATCTGCTTCTCTTGTAACTCACAAATGCAGCTTGGGACGTTTGGAGAATTTAGCAACATGACGTGACAATTTTCCCCAAAACATGAAAAGCCAATAAGTTTCACACAGAGTGTTATCCCCTATTAAAGATGTACAATTTTTAGAGGAGAGCAGAAGGCTTTTGCATAGCTCATCCTCTCCCTGCAGTAAAATGGTGATGTTTTTATGAGTCTGATGAATATTTTAACTTTTGGAGCAATTACATGACTCTAAATGAGACGAAGTGTACTTCAGCTAAGCTAAAATATGCAGAAGCTATGAAAGACATGATGAGCAGTGCCAAACAAGTGGCATGCATTTGACGTAAGGACCTCCAATGTATACTATGTTCACTGACCTTCTATTGTGTTGCTCTGTTGTTTTTTTCTGAACTTTATGCACCAGCAAAAGGGATAGAACATTTACAGTCACCTAGCTTTCTCCATTTCTCTGTGTTTCTTTGCCTTTCTTTGCAGCAGTTGGAGGCTGAAAAGGTACCACGAAATAAGTCAATTTTATAAACAGTTTACCAGTTACTCAAAGGTCAGATTTTTATCCTCACTATTTTTTCCTGTGCTGTTTCATCTTGAACTGTTATTGTTAATTAACTGACACGACTAACAGCCCTTGATGCCTACATTCCAACACATTACGGTGCACAATTTTAATTCAATGAACCTCAAACCAAATGGAAAAAACAATGACAAATGAAGCAGATGTATTCATCTCTTTTCTCTTTATCTTTCTGTTTACCTGTCACTTTTTTTTTCTCTTTTTGTATTTCTTTTCTACAGTGCACACACAAACACACACTGCCAAAGTAATATCATTTCACTTTTTCTGTGACCCATGGGGTTCTTTGCTAACCCTTCTGTCACTCATATCTGCAACAAACAAAAAAGAAACCTCAACAAAGTATCGAGTAAGCAGTTTCTATTTTGCTGACCACAATGCCCCTCCACTAAGGCCAGTCAGACTGGGATGAGTTACTGGATGTCATCGACCCACACAAACATGCCCAACTCTGCGTGTGTGTGTGTGTGTGCTTGCACCTGCGGAGTGTGTGTGGAGCACTATGTCAAGACAAAAAGACATATAGCATACGGTTTTTTGAACACACACACAAATACACACAGCAAAGCATATGCCTCCTCACCACATTGTAAAGTCGTGATATTGGTTTTGTAGGCTTTTGGGGTTATACTGGATTTATTTTGTTGTGTTTGCAGGGTGGAGATATTAGCATAATCTAGGTCAAAGCCTATGAATGAGGATGTGGATGCATGTTTTACTGTTCTCCCCAAAGACTACAGCACAGCCCAGTTCATACATAATTCACTTGACTACAAGTGTCTCTAGGAAGAGATGGTGAGGGAGGGAGAGAGAGAGGAAGCGAGAGTGACAAGAAGAGAGAAGGAGAGAGAGAGAGAGAGAGAGAGAGAGAGATAGACATACAGGCAGAAAGAGAGATAACAAAAACCCAGCTAAAAATAATCATCAAGACTGAGAAAAGGGCAAAGGTTGTCATTTGGGGAAAGTTAATGCTCAATTCACATGTACAAAGAAACAAGACAGTTTTAATCAAGACATAAGAGGGAATTCTTTTCAAAAGTTGAAATTGAGATCTCTGTCCTATTTCTTGGCCTCATCACAAAGGGCCCTAAAATGCCAAAAGTCCTGACTATAGCACAAACCACTTAATATAAAAGCCCTTCACATGACTCCAGTACAAATTACACTGTTGACACTCAGTTGACCTAAGGTTATTAACTTGCACAGTTTTTTCTTTCATTTTGTTATCACTATCTTCAAGTGATGAGTGAAATACTGTCACAGTAACCATGCATATCAAGGCTGGCAACAGCTGCAGCCTCAAAATATTTGAAATACAAAATCAAAATGCTAAAAGATACAAAATTAAAATTTCACTGACCAAAACTAGGTTAAAATGTCTTTTGTTTTTGTGGACTAAAAGTCAAATGACAAAAATTTGACTAAACTAATATACGTCGTCTTCAAAAGACTAAAACACTAAGACTTAAACTAGATCAAGATCAGGGGCCAATATTAACATTGCTTTTGTTTATAATTCATTATTCACAAAAATAAACCCGGCATCCAGGGAGGATTTTTTTTCTCACAACATGGATTATGACTGCGTTGGCGGGTCAGTGTAATAACTGTTCGTGTAACTGCTGGTTAATTTACATGCAAAACCTAATCTCTCAATACTCGGCTACTCAACTGCAATCAAAACACATGCCATATGCTTGATATTTTGCACCTGCATGTGTGTGTGAGCCTGTCCAATATTTCAAATTCAATTTCAGTTAAGTGCACGGTATATACTTGATGATTTGTACATGCATTTATGTGTGAATGTGTGGGTGGGTGTGTGTGTGTGTGTGGGTATGTGTGTATATGTCTGAGTGCGAAGGAGCAAAAAATCTGCTTATTACAGACAAAGGAAAAATGTCAGCAGGCTTTTTTCTGCACGCAGCTGCATTTCTTAGCCTTTTCTGACCAATATTAGATTTCTGCCTCTATTCAAAATAACTGCAGAGATTTTCCAGGTCTCCTCTCTTTTCTGGCTGAAGTTACTGTAGGGTCGAATCCATTGTTTTGAAAGTCATCTGTGTGTTGTGTGTTGTATGAGTGTGGTACGACTGGAATCCCTGCAAAAAAAAGTGTTTCAAGAGAGCGCATAACAGCAACACAAACGTTGGCACGCACGTTTTCCGCACGTGTGCATGATGTATGCATGTACTGTACATTCAGTAAATATATGTGTGTGCATGCATAGTTTGCATATAAACAGTGTCTCCGTATGTATAGGCGAAGGGTATGCATGTGTGTAGCACAATGAAGGGGCAATAAATAGTTCTAAAAAATGTTTCATGCCAGTGCAAGGACAGCAAGTCATCACATATGAAATATTATCAATGGCAGAGGAGGCAAGGCCGTGACACCAACACATGCACGTCTGAGCAGAACACACACACACACACACACACACACGTCTGAAAGATTTATAATGAGTGCAGTTCAATGAATGTACGGTGTCTAGAGGTCTGCATGTGTATATATGTGTGCGATGTGTTTGTGTGTGTGTGTGTGTGTGTGTCGTGCTTCTTTTCCTTTAATTTCATGTACTGTGGAACTGACCTATTACATTGTTGTAACTTACTTAGCTGAATGCAATAACTGTACCATGCCTAACAGTGATTCACCATTAGATTCAATCCTTTGTCCACAAGAAAACCGGGGCATTATGAAGTAGTGCAGTCCACATGCAGACATGTGGTGTGTGTGTGTGTGTGTGTGTGTGTGTGTATTGGCAATTCCAATATTTATGCCTGTGTACAGCTACAAAAAACACCTGGTTAAAAATGTGATTCTGTGTATGTATGTATAAACCTCAAAGCTGCATGTAAAACCAACATGAAGAAGTCACAATTATTATCATATTTCCCATTATGCAATACACTGAGACGCATTCACCTCATTAAGAAAACTACAGTAATGCTATTTATGCTTTTGCTTACAGTAAAATTTTCCCGGATTAATACAAAAAAAACAACAAATAAGCAAGTTTACTCACTCGTGTTTAGCTCCATATACAACATCAGAACCTGCATCTCTGAACTCTTTTTCATGTTTTAACTCTGCCATGCTAGCGAGTAGACAAACTGAATTCCAAGTGTTGAATTAATAAATGTGTAAATGTTTGAGCCGACAAAAACTTGAGGGCAACCTGATGAATTTTAACTCAATATTCACTCTCCTTTTAGCTGCTTTTGGTCTCCCATAACGCCTCAGAGAAATATTTGCCTCTTTAGCTAATAAGTGGTTTATATTCACCAGCTAGTCGTTAATTTTGTCCATCTACTGTTTGGTAATCATATGATCCATTGTAACATAAATATATTGTCTAAAGCTGCTTTCGTTTTTGTTGTTTTTACTTAATCTTCATCTATCTAGGCTTGAGTATGTCACAAACCACTTATAGACCTAATTCATCAAGCTAGTGACTATGTGATGTTGGTTATGTACTTAGAGTGATAGAATGATTTCAGTTGCGAGTCACTGTAATCGCAGGCTGTGCATCAAGTTTGGCAGTAGATATCTAGGTCTAAGGGCATTAGATAATCAATAGCAGCTGCACTCCCTGGAAAGGTGTTCAAAGTAAGGATGTATTTGTATGTGCTTATATAAGTATGAACACTTAAATGTAATTTCAGTTTATGGTTTTCATAAAAACACAGCAGTAAATATGTATAACCAAAAACATCATATGAAAGAAAATCATTTTGAAACTAGGATTCAGTTCCTAATTCACACTCAAACCAATAAACAAAACTCAGAACTATCAAATGCATATTAATTTATTGCAGTCTAACAGGAAACAGCTGTGCCTGTTCTGACAGCTTCTACTGTTGCCTCTGTAATCCATGTCCATATCAGTATCACAATGCTGCCACACACACGCTACCATAAACAAATGCTGTCCTTCGTTGCAGCACTCTTGGTGCTCGACATGAAGCGACACGCCAGCAAGGATGTTCATCTATAACTCTGTCCCAGTTCGAGGTGACAGGACTAGCTATTGCCAAAGCATAGTGCTCAATCTTGGTTTACACCAGTACCCCATCGGGGAGGAAGCAACTTAAGGGAGAGACTCTATTTCCCCAATTTTCTACTGTTAGTCTGATAGTCACCACTATGTTTTTCTATCCTTCAGCACTTACCGGTAACGTCAGTCATCTGTCAAACAACCCCGACTCAACCCCTCCATTCATTCACGCAACCCAAAGGGCCTTTCTTACCCTCAGAAAATGCAAGTATAAGTCAGCCCTTACCTGTGGGGTTGGAGCAACAGTCAAGCTGCAAGGCAAGGTAGTAAGCAAATAAAGAACAGGCACTTTCCTGCAGCTCATCTGGGCATATTTGTTATTATGTTGTGCAGAAGAATATATAGCTTTTGCTGGAATGTATCTGTTACGGCTACGACATATTAGCGTTCAGTCTTAGGTCACAGTTATACAAATGACATTACGGAATATTCCATTATTGTAACTATCACACTCACATCCTGTTTGTCACATGCATGAACTCCGTACAGGAACTCTGACAAAAGACCACCCACCCTACATGTACAGCCGTGAAGAGAGAGAGCAGTTTGCAGAGTATGGATGTGAGAATGTGCTTGTTCATGGCTGTGTTTGCATGAGCCAGTATGTTTTTTCTGTGAATCCCATCTCCTATGTCTGGAGGCTTCTGTCATTGTCACTCCAGCCCATTCCATATTTCTCCTGCCTATGCACCTGGGACGTTTTATTTTATTTGCCTGCCGTAGACCAAGGTCTGGATGATTGATGGCCCCCCATCAGCCTCTCTCCACCCATTCATCAAATGGCCAATGTTTAAGATACGTACCTCTCATACACACACATACAGGCAAACATAAGAATGCATACAGCAGGAGGGCTTACCTGAACTCTAACCTAAAGCCAGTGAAGACTGAAATTATATTGGGTATGCTGAGCACAGTGTTTTGGGTAAAATTATAGAGGGTCTGTTGTGCACATGATTATAGAGGCACAATTCAATTCAAGTTTGTGCAACTTTACATTCATTCATTTACAGCATGTGTGTATTATATATACATACCAGTGTAGGTGTGTGTGTGTGTGTGTGTGTGTGTGTGTGCACTGTGCTGGTGCCAAAACATGCAGCTTAGTTTGGAGTCTTGCAGAAATCGAATAAATTACAGCATTACAAAATGCCAAGTGTTTATCAGCCATTTATGCCTAATAACGTACAGTTCATCACTATAGAATCTAAACTGTGAGCCAAAGTTGAGAGTGACATTAAAATGGAGTGATTTAAGAGTTTTTTGCAACCGCAGCACTAAATGAGCGTCACATGTAATAGTGCTTCATCCATGGCAAATCTAAATAGTCAAGCAGTGCATGCAAACGGGGTGAGATGAAAGCTAGTTGGAAAGATGAAGAGATTCGTGAAGGAGAGGAGTTGTGTAAAGAGAGGAAAACGTGAGTGTTGAAGTGTTGCAGGTTAAGTAGTGGAGGCACTCTCATTCATGAGGCTAAATTTATACTCTGAAGTGTTTTTTAGAAGATATGTCACTGAAGATGTGTGGCTAGATGAGTATCAGGTGGCATGACTGGCACTGAAAAAAATGGAGTAAGGTGTGACCAACTCAATAGAGAACTAAAGAGGAGGAAGGGGAACATCTTCAGAAGGTTATATGGTCAATATCAGTTATTGAAAGATGCAACGGAACAGTTAAAACTGCAGAATCATAATGTTGTATCATCCACCAACTTGCTTGTGGATAAGCTTCTTTTTGAACCCCTATCAAATAAATTGTTTTATCAGGGGAAACTGCAGCAGAAGTTAATGAAATAATGTTCTCTTACTTTAAGAATACTGTGCTGTTACATAAACAGACTTGGCACCTACTTATCTTCATCACTCGTCATCAGCACTTCAGTACACTGCTGTTTATGAGACAGTCTGTCCTGAGGTTAAAGAACAGCTGTATTAGTGTGTGATGCTTGTCATGTTCCATGAGTGTGTTTTGACAGAAGAGGTGCAGAAAAGGTGCCAAGCAACAAATGGGAGTCAACAGGAACAGAGGAAGAGACAGTGTTCAAGCAGCCACTTAGTGTGAAGAGCCATTAATAGGCAATGACAAGGCTGCGTAGAGTGGATCTCTCTGCCTGTGTCACTGGCCTGAAGGAACATCAAGCTGTGCTTTTATGCACTGAATTACTTTACACGGTTAGACAAGCAGACAGGGAGATTCTGTTCAGTGTTATTATGGTTTTGTCAGTGTCAAAGTTCTGATGATCCCTTATATGTGAGTGGATTTGTGGTTGAAAGTAAGTCAGTAGCTCATTGTCACGAGATAACAAGTTGTAACACTTACACCTGATGCTTGATAGCTTTGAGTCTTTGATGAAGTGGTTAGTTTGTGTCTATGGTTCGAATATGACTCTCTTTGTCTTGGTTTGACACAGTGATGAACCAACTCAGATCCTTAAATAAGTAAAAGTGTCAATACCACAGTGCAGAAATACTCTTTGAAATCTTTTTTAGGTAAAAGTCTATAAGTATTACCATCAATACATACTACCATACAACTAATGGCGCTTTTCCACTAGCGCCTACTCGACTTGACTTGACCTGTAGGGTTTTCCACTAGGCGATTGTACCTGGTACCGGGTACTTTTTTAGTACCTACTCAGCCGGGGTTCCAAGCGAGCTGAGTCGAGCCGAAAATGTGAAGTCACCATAATGCAGGCCACTGATTGGCCAGGGAGTGACGTCAGTGGATGAGTCATGAGAGATTCGTTCACAAGAATCAAACCCGTCGTTTTTAAAACCCTGGCAACACCGACCGTGTGTTTTTATTATGTCTGTGAACGAGGTAAACGGCTACACGCAAACCAAACACTCGATGTCCTTAGTTGTGTTGTGTTTGTGCCGCATACAAATTACGCCACTGTAGTTTCGGCCAGTCTTGCTATGACGACCCTGCCCACTTTGAGGTGGTACGCAACTGTAATGGAAAACGACCCAAACCGAGTCGAGTCAGGTCGAGTAGAGACGAGTAGAGCTAAAACTGTGTAATGGAAAAGCACCATAAGTATCAACAGTTAAAATCCTTCTTGAAATAATGCATGTTATATTACTGTGTTATAATTATTGGTGCATTACTGTGTTAATCCATTTAATGTTGCGGCTGATAAAGGTGGAGCTCATTTCAATGACTTAACATACTGCTGAGTAGTTTAATCTATCTACAATAATCCATTGTGATTTAATAGTTAATTTAAAGTAAAGTAAAGTCGCTGAAACTGTCAGATAAATGTATTGAGGTAGAAAGTACAATAGAGCCCTCTGAGATGTAGAGGGGTAGAAGCATAAAGTAGCAGAAAAAAGAAATACTTAAGTTCCTCAAAACTGGTCTTCAGTAAAGGACTTCAATACATGTATGTAGGGATGCTTTTCTGTGCTTGTAGTAATGAAGAGAGTAGTCCAAGGTTCATTCAAGAAGTTTATGTAGGTTTACGAGCTCGGAGTCTAACATCACAGGCATAGATGAGACTAAAGAATACAGAGCAAAGCTTTCACATATATATAGGATTCCACAAGCAAGATCTGGTTTCAGGTATGTGAGGGGGTACCCCAAAGATGGACTTAACCTTTACATGTGCTGACCATCGTCCAGACAAAGTGGAGTCAGGAAGATAGAATGCTGACTTGAGAGGAACGTGTATGTTATCTAGGACACATGTCCCTACAGCATGTTACATGAAAAAGACATTCTAACAATGTACTTAGTTACAATAACTAAGGGGGGATAAGGCATGGTCAATTGAAATGTGATATTGTTTATGTGAAGAAAGTTGGAATGCAAGCTATAAAGCGTGCAAGATAGTTCGTTGGCCTTTATCTCTATTGCACATGTATTTTGTAAAAGCATGGCTTTCAAACAAATGGTCAAAAGAGCAAATAGTTGACCATGATTTGCAACTAACGTAAAGTGAATATTTCTTGTTAAATACTGTATACTGCTGGAACAGATATGGTGTGCTTATTATAAGACCAACTGTGCAAATGTGTGTATCCATCGTCCAGGGATTAACAAGGTCACAGCAGTCATTGTATATTAATTAAATGGCTCCACTATAAATTCTCAAATTGTGCAAGGCCCTTTATCTATCTCACCATGACAATGCAATGTGTGTCAGTGGTAGTCAGACTGAAGTGTCACTGTCATCTATGTACCCAGTAGAGATGGGTATATTTTGTTCACCTGCATGTACCCTTGAAAACCCAGCTGGCCGCAAAGGTTTCAAAGACAATCAATAGGCAGAGTAGCATGTGGGCAGAGATTACTCTGGATAATGATGACAATAAAAGGATTGAGGAGAATAAAGATAGGGCAGAGAGAGTAAGAGGAAATGGGAGAACAGAGAGGAGGATGGGATGGGGGCACAAGATGCTTAAACATTAACAGTCTGGAGTCAAAGTCACCTTCATTACACTACCACATTCTTAATGTCTTTGTTACATAAACATATTCTGTCTCTACCTCCCTCTGTATTGAAACATGGTGGGGACATTTTTGATAAAATACCATAGCCAGAGTTTCTTATTTCAAGTGTGCATGTGCTGTTAAATTCTGCATATGTCTGCATTTGGGATCTGTGACCTCTGTGACCTTCACACTGCAAATAGTCTGCCAGCTTCTCTGTGTATTTCAGTTGGTTAACAATTATTGTTTGTATTATTGTATCTGCTTGTGTTCCCACCTCTGTACGTGCAGGTGCATTTGTGTAAGTGCAATGCACTCATGGAACTAAACCCTTTTTTAACTGAAGCTGCTGATGTTGTGTAACAGAGTGCAGCAAACAGCTGTGCATGGGATGTCAACAGTGTTGCGCATTTTAGCTCAAGTGTACATAATGCAGTGATTACATCATTTTAATTTTGCACCCTGCATGTTCTCCTGCTGCTCATCGTTACTCTTTTACCCACTTTTCCCTTCCTCCTGTTTTCCTCACTTGGTAGGCACATCAACTTCATCTGAGTTCTATTGTGTTATCTAACAGTGTCTGTTACTGTGAAGATTGATTGAGTTAGAAGATAAAGAATGTAACAGACATAAAGAACAGGGAGAGAGAGTAGTAGTTGCAGACATCATCAGTATAGCAACTTACACAACTTCATTCTCTCTAACTTATATAGTGAGGTTTTCCGCAGCATAAGGCAGCTGTTTTCAGCAAAAAAAAAAACTCTGAAAACCCACTGTACATTACCTGAGCAACAGACGGACACAGTTTGTGAATAGCTGGTGAACATAGCGAAGCATTTAGTCGGCACAGAGCCTCAAGAGTTGGTAGAGACCGAAAACAGGGTTAAAAGAGAGTAAATATTGGACTAACATTTGATTTCCCAAACATGACTTCAAATGAATGTTATGTTGCTGCTTATCTACTAACAAGTTCACAATATGAAAAGGTGATGATATGTGAATGCTATGCTCACAGCTTGTTGTCCGCTTCCCCCAAGTGCTCCAAAAAAATCAATAGGTTTTTCCACAGGTACTGCAGGTTAAATGTGTTTTGTTGTTTGTTTGTTTTTTGATTTTTTTTTTGGATCAGTGAATAACCTAAAGCTGTGTTCACTTGATTACATAAAATACAGGATTTTATCATGTGACAAAAATCAAGACAATTTCTGCAGAGATTGCTTTTTGTCTGTGTACTGGAAACAGTATGTTGCTACAGCCTGAGTGATATAACAAGAATAATAATGAGCTTTATGTCCAATTTTGTCACTACTGATGACTTTTGGCACCCTATCAGTCCCTATAAAAACATGATGGGGATACTGTTGGCTCATTTAGATCCTCTAGGATGCAGATCCATTTACAGTGCAGCGAACATGACTGAGTTTGGTGTGTATGGGCTGTCAATGGCCCCACCTGCTCTGCTATGTGAGGTACGAGGTGCAGTGTTTACAGTGTAGGTCACTTTTCTTCTTGCTCCTCTCCAGGGTCCATGCTTTTACACCTTTGAGGGTGTCTGTGGTGGTTGAGTTGCACAGCATGATTTGCAAAATTAATTAACCTCCACAGCAATTCAGCTAGTAAGCATGATTGGTCGCCTGGCAACTGCTGTCTGTCCTGGGATTGCATCCCGACCGGACAGTTGTGTCAGGTAAAAAATGTGCCGTGGACAGACTTCAGCCTAGAGGGCACTCTAATCGTGTTTTTTACAGACTGGCATGGATGTGTAGCAGGCGCCATTCACTGCCCCTGTTGCCTGTCAGATAAGAGGTAGGCGTTGTGTTTCTCTGCTTGTGGTCTTGTGTGAGTCGGTCTGTAGCTAGCAAGGAGTATAAGCAATTGGCTTCATTCCCTTTGGTCCTGTTCGAAGGCGTGCGCGAAACAAGACAGGTTATGCATTGTAAGTGTAGCTGTAGTAACAACTAGTGAAGCCCTCACACTTTGTCTCTCTGCTACTTCTCAAGTTGCTGACTTTGTGGATGACAATTTAGAGTGTGATGGATATTTATACAACTTATACCAGGAGGGTTTGGTATGATGCTCTGCAAAGGGGAGCGCATAAAGCTTGTTACAGGGTGCCTGCACTAATAAAACAAGGGTTACAATGTGTGAGCAATGCAAGCAAGACAAGAAGTACCTTGGAAAGAAATGAAGTAATAATATGTACCATTGTACCAAATGTACCATTAAGCATATTCTCAAAAGGGGAAAAAACTCTCTTTTTCCTGTAGTTTTTTTTACTCTTCCTCTCAATGGCTCTACACTGGGACCAATCAGTATATTTTTGCTGAGGTGCAAGATTGTGTGTGTATGAGTATGTGTGTATGTGTCAACACTCCAACACTCTGGGGGGTTGTTTAAGGTATCAGAGGCAGGAGCGTTCTGAGCTAAACCCTTTGAAGTAACTCATCTCGATGTCAGAGGACACCATTAGATTGTCTAATGTGTGTTTATGAGCCTGTGCACACTTTATATGTGAGTGAATTGGAGAGCTGAATGTCAAAAGTACATATAATTTCTGCAGTGCGCGTTCACGTGCATGGTTATGCAGTATATCCTTGTTTAAATCTGTGCAACCAATGTAGTGGGTGTTAATGCATTTAACAAGATGGCCGAAACTACACTACACAAACCCTTGTCTGTGTGTGCCTATGCATGCGGGCTCAATGAGCAATATTCTATCAAGCGAGCAACTTTCTATCATTAATCAACAACTTAATTTTTTTTTCATTACTGAATCAAACCTTCACCCAAGTTAATTCTCTTAACCACAAAGTAAAATAAAGAGTTTTTTACTGTGTACAGGGTCTTAGATATTATTCATGTCACTGTCACACACATTTGTGCAACTTGGTTTTGTATTAGCCAATGAACAGAGGATGAATACTCCGCTATGGTTATTGTTTTTTTTTTATTTGAACACTCAACACGTGAAATTGTTCATTTTGTGTCATTTCCACTTGTCAGCTTTCAAGACCCATTCCTTGGACCAACTCATTGCACACAGAACAATGAGCTGGTCCAAGAGCATTTATCACAGCATTGGTTGGAGGGGTGAACAAACAAATTCACACAAATCCCCCCATTGTGTAAGCTGACTTGAGCTTCCTTTACTTCCTTGGAACTAAACACATAACAAACAGCATCTTTTGACACGCCACTGGGTTGGTCAGTTGTTCATTGGATTGAACTAAAAAGGTGATGTGGGGTCTGGGGTTTTGGGACTATTTTTTTTTTACCCTCAACAGCACATAGTTCTTGTGATGCTCTTCAGCCCATTATTCATAATAAAGAAGCTCTCTACAGCATCTTTCTTCTCAAGTCGCTCACTATTCCCCTTCAGTGTTTGAGGGATAATCTCCTATACTACTTTAGAGTGAAACATTTGTCAACATCTATTATGTGACAGAATTGTTCACTCATTTTGAACGATTTATCCCGCTGGAAACGCCTGTGTGGTGCTGAACACCTTTTCGCCGAGTGCAAGATGTAAACTGCTGTCACTATGCTTTAGTCAGTTTGTACAGTATTTGATTTCTATACAAATACAGTTCAATACTATATTTCTTGTTTTCTAAACAAGTACAGTAACACAGCAACAGCACACAAGTCCACAAACACAAAGAGCTGTGTTATTCCCACCACACCTACGGAGGGAATATCTTTGTTGCAATGAGTTTCACGCTGCTATCTCTGGTAAAACATGAACACACTCACAGTGGGAACATAAGCAGTCATCCCTACCATACCTAGCTTTGATTGCCATACATGAATATATCATATTTAACAATGCAATGTCACACCATGTCCTTTACAAAGGCAATTCACTTTCATCAGTCCTGCTGTGCCAAATGAGCATGCCCATATTCAAACACCCATATAACATTTTTGCCATGCAATATGCACATTGGTATACACACTTTGATACACCAGATACATAGGGTGATTAAGTGGAAGTAAAATAAGTTGAAAGTCTATCCCCGGATACAAGAAGAAAAGCAGAAATGACGCTTACAGGTGGAGAAGATAATGGAAAAGAGAAAGAAAGGAACATGGTGTACAGGAGACAAATGCAGTCATCACTTAAAAAACGTAGAAATAGTCATACAAACACGAAACCTGATCGTTAAAGGTGTATTTGTAGAGTGAGGTGAACCATAGCCACAGTCTGTGCCATTGTACAGTCGACTGCTGACCACTCTGTGAAGGTATCTTAAGCCTGGGGGAGGTGAGAATAGACCCTATATCCAATATAATTACTGACCAAAGCCCATGGGAGGAGAGTGGGTTGGAGAGAAAAGGACACGAGCAGGAGAAGAGATAGGTGTGGTGGTGGAAGCCAGAGAGTATATATTCTTAATAGGATATTTGCTATAACTAAGTTGATGATTGAGATTAAAGCTGTGCGTGTGAGAGTGTGTGTGTGTGTGGGAGGGCATTATGCAAGATTAAAATAGCTGCATAGCTACTATACATTAGTTGATTGGAGAAAGTGAGCGGGAGGAAATCTGTAAGATCTGATGTGCTTGGGTAATTTCAATAGATGAACTACTTGATGGATGGTCTAACTAGTTAATTAGTACACTGATTAATCTGCTAATAGGTCATAATTGTAGATCATGTGTTGTCACTTTTACACCTTTGATCCCACAAACCTTTTTTCTATATAACTACAGCACATGCATCCATGTGTCTCACATTTACAGCTTGGAGGTACAGTAACAGGTACAGCTTGACACACACTTTCTGAGAATATATGCTGCATTCATTGAATCAATATAAATGTACAAAGATACAGAATCCCACTATGGCAAAGCATAATTTCTATCTAATGGATATTGTAAAGGTGTGCCGATAGTCAATTTAAGTCATTCAGTCTCATAAAATACTAAACTATCAATTTGTTATTATGATTAATAATTAACTTAATAACTACAACCAACAACAGTAATTAACAAAAGTGTTCCAAAAGACGTCAGACACATTAACACAGTGTATTCTTGCTCAGTCCACCTGTAGAATGTAGCTTTTAAACCCTCTAATAAACTGTATGTATGTGTGCTGTCTACTGGAAATTGCTGGGGCGGATTGTACTTGCTCGTAACGGATTGTAGACAACGGCAAACATAAGTCTGAAAGGTCACCAGTGTAAGATTGCAGAGCAACTGGATACTGGATTCAGAGAACTCTCTTAACCAAGATATTTGGATTGTGAATGGGATGTAGAACCTTCTTTGTCCTTAATAGCTACTGATTAAAAGTGGTTTGCTGCTGAGGGCGTAGGGGGTGAACTGATTCTGAAGCCAGACTTACTGTGAGAAGGAAAACATTAAGACAAAGAGAAACAAACGCAATGTGAAGAGAAAAAGAGACAAAGTGAGTGTGAGAGGGTAAGACAGAGTAAGAGGGAAAACAGGAGAGACGCCCCATCATATTAAGATTCCCTCACAAGTAAAGCACTGAGGTTTGATCTGTGAATTATGGATGGAAAAATATCAAATATGGATGGGTCCCTCCCCTCCCTACTGTACAGCAATGGAGTGAAAGACAAGCATTTGTTGGTCTTTCTGTCTGTACATGCACAAAAACACTCACAACACGCAAAACAAAATAATGCTACAACCATGCAAATGCATTAGAATGGACACAGTTGTGATCGTACATAAACACAAGCTTACAATGAGAAGCCCTGCCTGTTGTGCATACAGCTACATGTCAAAGGCACTATGGAATCTACAGATATTTTATGTGTCCCAACATACTGATCATGAACAACAAAACATTTGTAGCAAAGCAATGCAAGGCATTATTTGTCAGAGTTGTTGATAACTTATATAAAAAAAAATTGTGACAGTTTACAGTGATTTTGGTATTAAAAACCTATATACATAGTAACATAGCTTCCATCCTTGTGTTCACACACACTACACAGACCGAGATGAAAGATGCATCGTATTTAAGGGCAATGCTTGGGCAAGAAAACATGAGCCCATTTTTCTGCATCGTGCAAGTAAGAAGGACAAAAAGGTATTGAATTTAACCTCTAATGATTAATTCTGAAAACCCTGAGGGTAAAATAGTTCCTTTTTTTGTGAGTGATTAATGAATTATAGTACATTTTTGAAAGGCATTGGAAGACAGTTTGCTGGATGCAAATTAAGTACAGTATAATAAGTTTGTTAGTTTATACATAGGTCTATGTATACTCAGTTCTGATGGCCTACTGCAAGCAGTAGCAGGTCTTTGTGTCATATTTTCTTCTGACAGTTGCAGTCCTCAAAGTTTCACAAAGGAAAAGGGGACAGTCTACAACCATTCTTGAGGCCGCACATAGGTAACAGTGGTCCTTTGTGTTGATGTCAGCATGCTAACAGTGACATCGATAAAAGGCATATGTTTGGCTGGTGTAATGTTTCCAAAGTTCGCCTTCTTAATTTGGAGTATGAGCATGCAAACATTGACCTGAAACACAAAGTACAGCTGAGGCTGATGGGAATGGCAGTTACGTGGGAATTTGGCCATGAACCAAAGTATAAGATAAAATAAAATCTTTCCCCCCTAAAATAAATCCCATGGAAATCCATCCATTAGGTTGTTGCATTATTCAGTCAGGACCTAGGTGGTGGACAGACCAACCCACAGACAGTCTTTATTTGGCCTTTGTTTGTTTGATAATCTCTGGCTATTGTTTAAGACCCAGCCATTGGTCAAATACGGGATTTTGTTTGAGAATTTATTGTACGTCCAAATAAAATGCCTATAGTACATTTATTACACACTTGGTTAGCACACCATTACAATAATATTTGCTTGTCATGAGCCTGTCCAAACAATGGTTAATTATTGCCACTTATATAAACAGCAGAGGAAGCGAATGAGTCTGGGTTGTAATTTAGCATTGACCTTAATATAACAATTTAGTCATGCCTTTGTCACTTTCTACCTCCAACATTGCTCTTTTCTCCCCTGTCTGGAACTCCTTTCCACTTTCACATTCATGGCTTATTGCCAGAGGGAACATATGCAATTAAATCACTCAGTACTCTCACAAAGTACTGTCACTTTAGTCACATATACATGTTGTATGTGTAGGATGCCACAGATTTACTATACACACACAGAGATAAATAGACAACATACTGTGCAGGACTGCATACTGTTATAAACTGCTTTTTTATTTTACCCATGTCAAGTTTGTTCTCTCTCTTTCTCAGGACTGACACATAACACATAAATGGGTTTCTTTTCACTGAGAAGTACAAACTTCATCAATTATCACTTACCATAAAGGGTAAATATGGTGCTCATAACCTTCCTATAGTTAATGACATTACAGTGCATGAATCGTCAAAAAAGAAAATGTAGTAATTGTATTCATCGGCTTTGAGACAATAAATAGCTTGGAAAACACCACTCAATGATGGATATACTGTATAATTTTACAAATGCTTTCAGGGCACAGTTTATCTTTTCCCTTTTGTCGTTAAATAATGATATAATAGTACACCAATTAAAGTTTAAAGAGATTAAATGTGCTACCGTACTATTAATACCAAATTCAGGCAGGGACTACAAAAGGATGAGCAATTATTGCTATTTAAGTCTTCTAAACAATGATAATATGCTTTGTGTCAAAAAAATCTCAGGAAGACTATAATAATAGCATGAGAACAGTAATGAACTCCAATATCCAGAGGTAGCAGTATTGCTGGGTTCAATAAAAGTTTGGGCAAAATGGCTCATACCATTTATGCAATAACTACGGTTAAGGTGCTGTCCCCACAAATGGATTAATGCACTTTGTCATACACTGGGAGCTGTTGTATGGTATTTGATATAATAGCTCTATCACATTCATGCAAACAAAAAATCATGATTATTCAAGATACCCAATACTGTGATTAATCTCCAAAGCAACTCTGTTAGCTGAGAACAGCAAATACTGTCAGCAAATGTATGATGTATAACTATATGCTCTTGAAACAATTAAAACGTGGCGAATTTTTAATTTTTTACAAAAATCAATGTGGGGATAAATGATGCGACTCTTCTAAATCACCTTCCCTTTCAAGTCGATATTGATTCCATTTCCATTTTTGTGAGGAAAATAAAGTACTCCATATAGTAGCTCAGTTCAGGTTCAAGTCAAACTAATCACTGTGTGGTTGCATTTTGGTCTTGTGGTTCTTCTGTTATAAGGGTTAGGGTGAGAAAAAAGCCAAACCCTAACCTTAGACAATGGTGGGCAGATGGAGATGGAGGGTAAGTGCTGAATGGCAAATTGTGATTAGCTGAGTTGAGTTGATACAGACTCAGATGTTGTATTCAGCTTACCCAACAAGACTCAATTTCAGTTTTAATAGTTACTCTAGATTGCACTTTGGGGATTATCAAGCACAGTATCCACAATGTTTAAAAGACTCATTAACTGTTAGACATAGGTGACAGGTAGGTCTCAGTCATTTCAACTTTTTCAGCTGTTAAATTCATCATTAATTTAGGAGCATTTAGACAAGAGCATTTTACTAGATTTGTTCATTGCAAATTCCTTACACCGTAGGTGGCCGCTCGCTCATGCATCTTATTCAAAACAGGGCAGATAGCATAAAAAATGTTTTCTTCTAATAATCAAAGAAGACAATTTTCAGATTTCAGGGGTAAAGTGAGTCTTACTAGTGGGTCTTAGGATCTTAGACGCAATGTGTCTGATACTTTTCTTTTCACTCTTTTTCTGAATGCTCCATTCCCTACCAAAAAGCCAAGTCTGCTCTGATTGGTCAGCTCCCACAAAGCTGAGCAGGCACTGCTCACCAACTGCTTCATCAGCTCTGCTGATGTGTCGAGATGGAACCACATTAGCAGCAAATTCAACAGGCTAACCTGCCAAATAAACAGTACCACAAGATAAAACACAGCAAATAATACAGCCTCCAAGTCTGAAGTCTGGTAACGGACAGTTGGTATCAATCTATCCGTGACCTCATACCCTTTTCAAATGAGATCTTTGAAGACTGAAGTGAAGAAGGGTTCCACGTGAAAAGCAATTCCAAAGAGATGTGCCAACGCTGGTCAGAAGAGTGATGGCTTAAAAGATAGAATAGTTTATACGACTGTCTTGTTTTAAAAAGTGTGTGTGTGTGAGCTAGCTGAGATTTTGCTCATTTTTTATGTGTGCAGTGAAACACTACTCTTGACACACCAGGGACACATATGTTGTAAAAAACATTAAAAAGTCCATTTTGCAAAATATGTCCCTTTTAATACAAAAGACAAATACAAACAACACAACAAAAGCAATCTTTTATATTTGATAAAGCTCAAATTAGTTCTCATGATAATTTATTAGCAAATAAATATGTTTAGTGCGTCAGAATCATTTGCATTGCTGCACAGAGGAAAATAGGTGATATGTGATAGGAGGGGAAACTATCAAGCTACTTGTATATAAGCCAGCTCATTTTGTAATGACAGTCCAATTTCTGTCAACTGAATTTAGCGTTTCTCTGTTTTATTGCGGTGCCAGCAACTGGAAGTCTGCATTAGGTTATAGAGACATTGTGCGCATCCCGGTTATGTTATTAATCAGTCATGACTGTTTGGCAGCGCTCCCAAAGGTGTTTGTGGGCCACAAAGTCAAAAAAGTCAAGTCCTCTCAGCTTTTTGCCTCTCCAGTCGAGTTTTCAGGCATTTAAGTGTCACGTACGCCAAGTCTCACATCAAGTTGTGTCGCTCGTCCATATTTTCTGGTCGAGTCCAAGTCTCAAGTCTACAGCTCTGCTTTCTATTCGTCCTCTGCTACACTCTCTGATTTCATGCCATCAACCTGTGTTTCTCAGGGGAATGGGGAAAGACAAGGATAGCTGAGTTTTCCATCTGTTACTTGTCAAATATTCATGTCTAATCTGTGCAACCTATACCTGCACAACATGCAACTCGTGACACGCATCCTGTACATTTCGTGCCAGCTTCATTAGTGTTGCAGTCTCATCACGCATGACATTTATATCTTACCTGTGCTACAGAAAAAACATTGAGACTGAGATATTCCCATGGCAGAACTCATGTCAGAATAATGTCAATGTTGTGAAAGATACTGTGAATCAGTCTTTCCCAAACCAATTCCTTAGGGCCTGCTGCCCTGCATGTTTTAGATGTTTCAAGCTGTGCCTGATAATGACCCATTCATTTGAATCAGGTGTGTTGGAGCAGGGACACATCAAAAACATGCAGGGCAGTGGGCCCCCCAGGACCAAGACTGGGAAACACTGCTGATATGAATTTCCTGAGTCTGAGTTTGTGGAGATGGTTCACAAGGATTTCACACATAGCCCATGGCATGTTCCTGTGCCTATTAGAAGAGGAGTTCCATGCTAACTACAGTTGTAACATGTCACATCAATTTGTTCTTTAGATACCAATGAGTGTGCAGTCAATTATGGTACCTGCAAGAACCTGAAAGATCAGTGGAGCCTGGCTACCAAAAGGATTATCCGTTGGCCTCACTTAAAATCGTCATTGACTTCTTGTGCTCACGTGCCACACACAAATCTGTAAGGTGCCTTTCAGCTGCTGTAGAATTTGATTTATTGAAGTGCATGTGTGTAAGTGTGCTGTTTGTATGCCTGTGTGTGTATGCCACAACCCCCTGAGCAATATAATATCACATTAATATGCAACATATTAGCATTTTAGCTTCATGTGGTTGTCTGATCTTTCAGTCTTTGTCAGATTGTCATTGCTTCATCTCTCTCTCTCTCTCTCTCTCTCTCTCACGCATACACACACAGACACAGACTTGTGAGCATTCAGTGTAGTCCTATGTGCAGGCACATCCCTTACTTAAATACTTTTGTGTGTGCATGCATGCACTTGTGTGTGTGTGTGTGTGTGTGTGTGTGTGCTTATGAGAGAGAGAGAGAGAGAGAAAGAATACATGTGAGCATGCACACATAGTAGGTTGTTACTCAAAGTTGTGCTTTTTTGGAGAATGTGGACATTGATTGGTAATGACACAGCACCACCTTGGGGTAGAGAATACAGTGTTATGAACCATACACTGATTCACACAACCACACGCATACATGCACACACACAAACACACATAAAGCCAGCTACTGCAACACTTAACTTTCTGCAATCAAATAATGTATGTAGTGTTTCTTATAAACAGGTGAGAAATAAGAGAGAAAGAGGAGAGGAATCCAAAAGGAGAGGAGAGTATTTGACTTACTCTGTTTGATTTTTTGAAACCTCTGCATACATACACTTTTATCACACTGAGACGGGAGGTGCAAGCACATGTACACATTTTCACACACAGCTATTTACTGCAGTAAGAGCACTTTTTTTTCTCTTTTCCACACATTACAGGCTGAAAGAGCCAGTGAGATGGAACATTAAATTGTTCTGACTTAATTTTAGAAGATAGTGAACACCACCGCCCTAAAGAAACAAAACAGAAGAACAAGTACAATTGTTAATATGTGAGAATTTCCAGATGCTGTCTCCTAATGTGGCTATATCCCAGCACTACATTGTCCCTTGGAAACAAGCTTCTGTCTTACTTCCTCCCCAGTGTGTTATCAGAACTCTATACACACTTTTATCTGTCTCGATTACACAGGGGTTATTTGGGTATGTTCTTTCCTTTTATTCCGGTAGAGAGTCACATTGGAATGGAGGAGATCAACCGGAACACAAGCACCAATCTCAATCTGACCTTCCGATACCGGATGCCAGCGGAAATACAATTATAATTAAATCTTTATCTTCCCTCCTGACTTTCACAATGATTAAATTGCAGTTGGGGGTATATAGTTCTGTGACTGTTTCCTCCTAATGTTATGCAACCTATTTCTTCATTATTTATTTATAAATCCTGCCTTAGACAGTCTGAGTTATATGCTTTGCGAGAGTTATTATGCCTCATCTTCACTAAATGAGCTGGAATCGTATCTCAAGCTAAATGAGCCTACAGTAAACATACTGAATGATATGCCAGACAGTGCCAGCAGTTAATCTTCTTCATTGTGCAGGAGACAAAAGTTTTAAAAGAAAAATAAATCCATTTGGGCTGAAGCTTGGTGGGCGGATGGTGGCGTGAATATCACGAGAACCGGATAATGGAGGTGAGATTGAACATGGTGGCGCCCTGTCTGCGGCTGTGGGAGGGCAGTTACTTCACATACATAGTGTTGTGCTTCACTGTACGGTGAATAGCACATGGTGAAGACCGCATGTTTCTTTGTCTGTGGACTACGGACTCCATTCCCCAATGTCCCCCAGTTTCACAGATAGGTGTGAAATCACCCCCGCACACAGCTCCACAGTCATCATTGGCCGGAGGGGGGCACATGATTTTACGACCTCAGGCCAACAAAACCAGTTCACCCCCACTGAACTCTCTTTTTCCAACTCCGCTCTTTCCTGATGTCTCTCCTGCAGAGGAGAGACCAGCTGTCTTTCCCCTTGTCTTCTCCTGGAGGAGAGACAACTCTCTCCTGAAGAGGAGAGAAGCTCAACACAGCTAAGCTCTGCCTCAGTGTGGCCTGTACCAGAGCAGCCACCTCCTTAATGGTAGCGACACAAGATCCTGCCTGAAGTAAGCAGATCAGCGCCAGCAGGTACGACCCAGAGTCTGCCAGCTTATAACCAGAACCGACAACAGGAGCACACCAGCAAGTTAGCACAGAGCTGCTTACTAACAGGAACAAAGGAGCGACCGGATTCCTCCAGCCTGCAACCACACAGCAACGGACAAGAACCACACCTTTCCTCCAGCAACAGGCTGAGAAAGCAGCATCCTCAAGGACACTTCTTCTCCCCTTTAAGGACTGGTAACAAACTCTAACTGGGCATAATTAGCATAGCATTACTGCATACATGGTTTACCCCTGTTAATGTACTGACTTCCTTTAATGTTCATTGAGTTTGATTGTTGTGATGTGTTGTAGTTACTGTGCAGCCATTAAGTTTAGTTGATGTTAGTTGTTCACATAGACACAAGGTTTACTAATCATCCTTTCTTAACCTGGCACCTTTATCTACACACTCACACACACAGTTTTCAACAGGCCACTTAGGGACAAAGCTAAGCTAACAGCTACAGCACTTAGCTTCCTTTGTCTCCTTTGCCCCACACCCCAGGGGGTCTGGCCATCACCATTTGGGCTCTCAGCCCTACATTCCTCAGCCTACACACACACACATACACACACTCTTCCTATTATTTGTTAGTTTAGTCATAGAGACTTAGTTAGATTGTTTGATTGATTTTGTTTCTGTAACAGCAGATGTCTTTAATACCTACTCTGCTTCAGCTGTACTTGCAAACAAGTACAAGTCCTTCACCTTAATGCATAACAAATGGTGCCCCTGCGTTTTGTTCTGTTTTAATAAATGTTTTAATACCTGCTGTCTCCTTTAATGTTGTACAAGGGTGAACACTGCCAACAACTCCAAAATCCTTCAGCTAGCTATCAATGTGGTAATTTTGGTAGTAATTATTAAATTAATTATAAAACATAATTCCAAATTGATAGTTTAGTATTTTTGTGAGTCTAAATCAATTAGAACGGCTATCTTTTCCTCGTTTTTCGAGGTGGTGCCCCGATCGAGGTGGACTTTATTCAAAGTTCCATTCATTTTAATAATTATTAATTATCTTTGATAATTATTAATTATTTCTGATAGCCAAATTGAACATTACCACTTGTTAAAGCACAACAATAGATAGACATCACATCAAATACAAAAACTAAAGAACTACATATTTTGATCTCTTGCGCAGAAAGGATTACCATTACAGTGGAAGATTTATTGGACTTGGAAGCATTCATTGGACACTACAACTTCCAACATGACAACGTGGACTCTAACAACAGAAGCTCGTCCAGCCCATCTACCAAAAGACAGAAAAAAGGCTCATCCACAGACTTGATTGACCTTCAAACAACAGAGATCAAGGTTAACATTCTGTCTAGCATTAACAAAAAACTAAGACCTGGAATTTGCCCACAGTCACATCACAGCCATTGACAAAGTGAACAACCCAGACCAATCATTTCAACATCAGAACATTTTCAACAGAAATAACTGATTAAAGGCAAAGGGACAAAAAAGTCAAAGGATCCAAACACACATAAAGCCAGCTTCTGCAACACTTAACTTTCTGCAATCAAAGAATGAATGTAGTGTTCCTCATAAACAGGCGAGAAATAACAGAGAAAGAGGAGAGGAATCCAAAGGGAGAGGAGAGCATTTGACTTACTTTGTTTGATTTTTTGAAACCTCTGCATACATACACTTTTATCACACTGGACTTGGAAGCATTCATTGGACACTACAACTTCCAACATGACAACATGGACTCTAACAACAGAAGCTCGTCCATCCCATTTACCAAAAGACAGAAAAAAAGGCTCACCCACAGACTTGATTGACCTTCAAACAACAGAGACCGAGGTTAACATTCTGTCTAGCATTAACAAAAAACTAAGACCTGGAATTTGCCCACAGTCAAATCACAGCCATTGACAAAGTGAACAACCCAGACCAATCATTTCAAAATCAGAACATTTTCAACAGAAATAACTGATTAAAGGCAAAGGGATAAAACTGAAAGGAAGGAAAGGAACCTCAGTCTGAGTGACCAGTTTCCACGTGAAATAACCGCAAAGTACTGTACGCCTTCCTGAAGGGCAGGGAAAAGTGAGCTTATCTGGTGGTGAACAACCTTTAGATTAACCACCAACTCCTTAAAGTCCACCATTGACATAATGATGAATATAATACACCTGTAAACCTTTTTGCCGGTTCTCTGCTCTTCTTTATGGTTTCTTCTTATTTATTGTTATTTTGTTCTATTTTTTTCTGCTCTTTTCCTTTTCACTTGACACATTGCATCTGTGTACACACACACACACACACACTCAGACTGTTGCCTCACATACAGATTAATATGCACGACACTCCAACCTTTGCATATTCTCTCTATTTTGCCTTTATTCCTTACCTCTATCCCTTTTATCTTTTTTCTTCTTCTTTTGCTCACTACTTCACCTTTGTGCTATGTCTCTCCACACACACACATACACACACACACACACACACACACACACACACACACACAAATGAATTACACAGAGAGATCAAACTCTTATAAGGGCTCACTCACACTGACATTTAACACATTTAACACAGGCATTTAACTTAATAACGTGGAATGTGCATGTTGTGTCACTTATACAGAGAGAATGGGCAACCTTTATTGAATTCAATGAGTCCTCAGAAATCTCGTCAAGAATACCCACTCTCTCCTTTATTGTTGAAAGCTAGTTAATTGCCATAACAATGCCATTAAAGAATTAACACTACAATCCTCCAACATAAAGTTAGGCTATATGCAGATGACATTTTATTGTACTTACAGGAACACTTACCTTTGCTAGAAGAAATATTTAATCTTATTAACTCCCTCTCTAAAATCTCTATTTAAACCATAAAATGGAACAAATCCACTACACTCTCACTTTCAGAAGATGACTGGGATTCTGCTGAACATTCCCATTTCACACTGGTAACATTACTTGGGTATTGACATCTCCCCCAGGTTGTCAAAGCTGTTTCATCTTAAATATACAAATTGATGCAAACAGTTGAAGATGATCTTCAGCAGGCATATGCCACCTACCGGTCTGATTGCCCACGCCCTCTTTAGGGTGAAAATAAGCACCGTAAAAGTGCCGGTGCCTAAGAGAACCTAGTGGCATCGTGCCACATCTTGCCTTTGGGCCATCCACAGAGTGAGTGAAAATGGTAAACTGGGGGACACAGCCATCCACAGAGTGAGTGAAAATGGTAAACTGGGGGACACAGCAGTTTTGGCTAACTGACCTGGAAAAATCATTACCATCCCTTAAAGTTCTCATGCAATGGAAATGTTCACTGCCGAACCGTAGCCCCATAACAATAAGACTTGGCTGTGGGAAATATTTCAAGTCCACTCAGCTCATGAAACCCTTTGGCTCAGCAATTAGCCAGAGAGCTAACGTTATGCTAGCAAGATTCAAAGTCATAAACAGTGCTTATGGTTGACCAAAAAAAAAAAAACTGTTGTATGTTTTAACAATAAGACTAGCTACCTAACCGGCCATGTCCTCAGTATCTAGAATTTCATAAACAGATGCATGCCCATGTGTAACAATACTGTAGGCTAGGCTGTAGGCTGTAGGCTGTAGTTAAATGTGGGACATGGGATTTCAGATGATCACTTATGACGAACGAGGTTACTTTCCACTTGCTGACAGTTTTTGAAGACTGCAGACAAAAGCCTCAGGCCACAGACTTGCTCCCTTGAGCAATTATCACTATGTGTAAACTGTTCAAAGATGTAATCAGAGAGTGATGATGTTTTCCATAGTGTCAGTGAGCCCAGACGGGCAGTGTACTTCCAGCAGCTTGTGTGTTGCATTCTCCATCCTGTGGTGTTCAGTGTTCAGCTTGTTAATGTGTTGCATTAGATTGCAAACAGAGACTTTGACTGCATCCCTGTTGCTATGGCTAGTCATTTTATGTAGCAAGCACATAAATGAGGAAGGACAGATTCACTGGAACTACTTAATAGGTGCCCTGTATTGTATTTTAAAGGAACCAATCAGAATCAAATATTTGCCCAACCATGGTATAAATCACAGTATATAAGAATGGTTAGTTGTCAGCCTGTGGTCTCACACTCAAACGCTCTGTCCCCTGCTCCCCACAAGTGATTTTATTACAGTGACATTGTATTGATGGCAGACGTTAGTCCTTGTGGATCTTTTGTTTATCGGTTCATCCGGTTGCCTTTTCACTGTATCCATTGCTCTTTTTGTATACTTTTGTCCAGTTATGATTATGGTTACAGTTATGGTGACAGACTCTCGCTCTACCTCCCTACACTTGTTTTTTCTTTGCAAATCTTTTTTTTTCTTTGCACAATAAACAAAGTAAAGATTAATTTGACTTGACAGCAGCATTATTATTTTATTTCTTATAGCTACTGAATTGATTGAATTAATTTAGCCATGATAATCATGCTGTGAAAATCTGATATCATGACAGCCCCAGATCCTATACAAAAGCACAGAGTTGGGCGACACCAGTTTCTAGCGCTATATTCAATGACATATTAATTAAATGTATAACTCAATTTAGAAATTTAGATGAACTAACCACAAAACTCTATTTTATTAACCTTGTGTAATTCCATGTACAGTCCAGTGTTTTCAAGCAGCTAGCTGGAAAGCTGCATCTTTCTCTCTCAACCAACCACCTTCACTCACACATACTCTACTTAATCTAATCTAATCTCTACTCCTATCATATCATCATACACATCATTGTAACTGCTTTATGTTATTGTCTGTATTTTATTTATCTCCCCTGTCACCCTTTTTTGTCAAGATTGATGGAGTTGGTGTCTCCCAGCCACCCCAAGAGTGCACCTCTCCCAAATAGTCGCGTTCATTGAAACCCCTTTTGGCGAACAGTGTAGAGGACTAGCAGGAATATCTACCTATATGTATCCCATTCATTCTTTTTAAAGACCGTGACAGGTTGGAGGTTGTTTTTTTGGTTTGATTGCTGGACTGTGTCAGGGCAGTCAGGCTCGGTAAGGATGGCTTGGCCCTCGCACCCCTGCTACAGTAGGGTGCTAGAGCAATGACCCCCATCTTTATGTGACCCAAAGTCATGGCGTTTTGTCATGTTGGTCTCAGAACAAGAAATGCAGGCACTGAGCTTCTTTTTCAGCCTTTACACTCTGTGTGAAATACGGCTAAAGTAACAAACCTAGTTTGGTTAGAACGGACAGAGCCCTCTTAGATAATCACCCTGCTTTGGTTTTGACCAAATTGATCCAATTTAAAGTTAGGCAGCACTGAAAGGTTCTCTGTGTCATTATAAAAATGAAAACAATGGTCTGTGTTGGCTGGATGAAAAAAAGCATCCACTCATTCAAATCATCCACCCCTCAAGACTGTAAATAATGCACCCGGAGTAATTGTTCCTACACTCATGTTTAAGTAATACCATCCATCATACAAACACATTGCCCAGGCTACATGTGAAGTATATCATGCTAGATGGGGAGCAATTTCAAGGCTATTCACTTGACTCGTTCATATATAATCCTATTGATTGATTTTCAAGAACCCTGAGTGAACAGAAGCGTGAGAGTATTTAGCCCAATAAAAGAGACACTTGCATTTCCCCAACAAACACTCAGGGAGCAACCATAAGGTAAATGATGGCTAACAATCTATTGTAGGTGATATAGTAATTTTCTCAGCCTTGACACTGAATGTGAAATATCCATCAAAGTTAACAAAGGAAGAGTTACCATCTGGGCTTATTGTCTGCTGTCAAAGACATACACGCTTCAGCTACCAATGGCAGGCTGTTGCTCACTCCCCTTCTGTCTCCTCTTGTCTTCTTCCTCTCTCTCCATTCCTTGCTTTATTCACATGCTATCTCTCTCTCTTCGTTTTTCTCCCTTTGTTCCTCTCCCTCCTCCTTTCCTTCTGCCTCTGCCAGGCGTTGAAGAGGAATGATTACTAAATGATTGCTGGCAAGATGATTGAATGGCACAGTTGACATTTTCCCATCAGTACTGTACAGTTGAAAGGGGGGAGCCGCGCTGACCTTCCCCTCCAGCATTATATATTGTGTGCAGCTATTGTGGTTGGCTGCTTTCTTCTCATCATACTCCGCTGACTTCTGAGGGACATGGTTGTTATAGACCCATTCCAGTACTTGCTGGTTGGTCCTGCGTGTAACGTGCGTGTGTGTGCACTGGACGATGTGTTTTTATGTCATGCTGTGTAGATACAAATTAGAAGGTGTTTTTTTTAAGATTTATAACTAAAATAGAAAAAAAAACAACTAAAAATGGCCATATAAAACTATGAATTATAAAGATGAAATGAGTATGAAAGATATAATATGTCCTTTAAGCAGCTATATGCCACACTGATTCTTACACCCCACAGGGCCAAAGTGGATTAGAAATGGTGATGCAGTGACCAAAACTGTCCATTTGCACTTATTTTCATCACATTTTTGTGTTTTAGGAGACCCATACTTTGCAGCCAGGGTGTTAAATCTGTTTTTCGAGCTTTAACGACAAAATGTTCTATAGCTATTGTGACAAACCAGCGTTTTAAACCACAAACTAGTTTTTGCAGTACTTTACAATGTGTTCTGGCAGTATTGTTCTGTAGAGAACTGTGTGAGCTGGTTGAGCAGGACAAATCCAAGCTAGTTGTTACTGCATCCCTGAAAAAAAAAAAAAAAACATGCCGAGGTAATTCAGTCCTCACACTTGACAAAATAAAAGCAAAAAAACTATATAATATATGATAATAAAAATAAAAATATATGTATGCCTTTGAATTACTGTATCCATTGTGTATAATAATCACTTGTTTACTCAAAATATGTGGATATGACACATCAAAGCCTTGTTTTGAAAATGTTCTATCATCTTCTGTGAAGACTTTCAGTCACTTTTCCTGTGTTCTTAAGAAATCCCACCACCCTCACCCCTTATACCTTGCTCCCTCAACTTCACATATTCAAGTATTCTTGGTAAATTTCATCCACAGCATTTCTTCTTAGGTAAATCTGTCAGAGCCGGAGGCAAAGTCTATCTCTGTCCTGTCTCTGTAAGAAAATGAAACACTTATTCCCTTAATTATACAAACAGAAGTTTCTAACTTTCCCTGAGATTAGCTCTCCACTTTGGCACACATTCAAAGTAAAGATAAACCTCTATGATATAAGCATCAAAATGGCAATTTCCCACGATGGTAGGATGTGGAATGTGTTATTGTATCACTGTTTAATTCTTGTCTCTCTCCACTGCGTATGGGAAGTTGTGTGTATTAATTACAGTTTGTAAATGAAGCTATAATCTATCTTTTAAATGAACAGCTGTCTGAATGCCTGGTGGGATGCTCCCAGGTGAGATTTCTTTATGTCCCCCAAGCCGTCTAGAGACATTTATTCAAATAGAAGACAACAAAAGATGATGGGATATCATCTATCATGATCAGCATTAGTTTAAAGGAACAGTACACTCCCAGGTTGTAGTCACAGCCCCCAGTAGCACTCCCAAACCCCCCAATTTCACCGTTGCTGTCCTGTTACCAGACCAGAACATCAATATTATTATCAATAATATTATTATGTCCAATCACAAAGTTTTTCTTTTGCATTGCCATCATTCTTAAAATTCACACATTAATATCTGCAACATGGCAGACCATGGTGATAGCAAATAAAGTATGGCGAAGGTATAGTGGGGTATCTTCCTCTGCATGCTTTTCAGGTATAAAAATGAAATCTGTCATGGTTACACTTAAACCAATCTAGCAAAGAAGAAATATGATGAAATCTGTTATTGTAGCATCCATAACAATGGTATAATAGGTAGAAAGAAATCAAAAATGGAGATATTGTGTAAACATCTGCTGTAATGTTAATACACCAACCCTATACTTAAAATCATGTTTCATTTTCTGTAAGAGAGATTCATGTTGGTTTATCTGCTTCATCTCTTTTATGTTCTGTTTAAGCTTGTGCTTAGCTTAACCAAAAAATATGGATAAACTTTTTTCACCGAATTCTGAAATACATGCAGAGGAGGGGGAAGTACCTATTCCGCCCTTATTGGTGTCTGCAGCCTCCACCTCCAACAACCTCCACCAGCAGGGTACTGCAGCGTGTGTGTAGCCTGGGAGGCAAAACCCAGGGCAACAAAGGATGCTGTGGCAGCGCTTGCTCCTTTAAGTCATTGCTCTGAGCTCATGGTAATAAATGAAGGTGGCTCAGATGAGTTGTCAACATTATTTATCAACTCCTCTCTTTTCTCTCGTGGACTACGGTGGCTGGACAGTAAAGGCACGGTGTTCACAGAGACTGGTGAGAAAATGAACCTGAAAATCTTCCTTTGGGGAAGATCATAGTTACCATTAATAAAAAACTGCTCACTATTTACAGTGTTTTGGACTTGTTACACGTCCAGCCATCACCACAACCTCTGCACTCTTATTTTCTGCCTCACTTCTTAAAGGGGCACACACTTTGTGCGTTGGAGCAGAATGCACTTGATGTGACTCCTAAGGTGTAAAATTAGGTTTGAATAAATTTTTTGTGTCACATGTTGAGTTTGCTGCAGACCACATGCCTGTATATGTGCTTACATAATTGTTTGAATGTATATTTCCATCCATGTAGTTGCTGCATATATGTGTCTGTATGCATGCATGTCTATGTCTCCTTATGTCGCTTAGCATTCCAGCTTCAGTGTGCGTGTGTGGCTCTCCTTTTTCCCCTTTCTTTCCTGCGTATTGTTCTTATCTGATGATGTTATCCGATGAGCAGCCAAATCTCCAGTAGTGCAAATCTACCCCTAGGGAATCCTGACACCTTGTTATCATAGCACATGCAGAGCAGCCACTACAGCGTCCTCTCTACATGACATTCTGTTACCTAGGAGGAGGCAGAGGAATAAAGCACAGACACAGACGAGAAAAAGGGAAGCAGTGTTTAGTGCGTGCATACGAGAGAGAGAGAGGGTGAAAGAGAGAGGGGGAGCTGTTTCACATTTCCATTTACGCGGTACACATTTAGCCTTCACACAGTGGCCTGGAGGGATTTTTAGACCTGGCATTCTTCTCCCTGGTCTGTGTGTTTGCCTACAGTAGTTATTGCCTTTGTTCTTTTTTTCTTCCAAACAGACCTCCTCATTTCTCATCTGTCTTTACCTGGACATTTAACTCTGCCAGAGGTCTTTTTTTCCTCTCTCTTTACCTCCCTTTTTTTTTTATTTCTCATCTAAATATGGCATATTGTTCCACGCCAAACCAGCCCACATAATAGAGTATAGAGTTTGCAAACACATTCATCTTTTTTCCTGTTGTCTTTTTCCAAATTTGTCCCACTCTCTCTTTCTGGTTCCAATCCATGTGGTGAATTCTGTACAGTCCAATTTGGTAACCATCTGTCTTGTTTTGAGCTAACCATTTTGGCGCTACGTATTGACGACGACTGAATGATACCAGAGCAGTCTCCAGATAGTTACTGGCATCATGTAGAAGCCATACTTACCCAGAACGGCTCTGGAAGAAAAACCAGTCCAGCCACTGTTGATTAATATCCTCTCTCGTGTCTTCCAAAATATCTGTTTATTCATTGCCATTTTGCCACAAACCCAAATATGACTGCCACTACATATATTTCCTCATCTGCTTTCCTCTTTTAACCACTCTATTCTTGGTTGAGAACTTGATTCATATACTGTCAGAGAAAATTATCTACTTGTTTACCGCACATAGGTTTTTATCCATTCTGGTATGAGTAAAGAAGATTGCTTCTTTTATACACACTAATTCCACTACTATGCTTTTTATCAGACAGTCATCATGGTGGGTATTTTGGACTGAGCTTACATTTAACCCTCCTTCATTACCCATCAACCAAATATAATACTTACTAGTACTTTAAAGCCAATTAAGCACTCTTAATATGAGAGGAGCGCTGCTGGTGGACCCAAGTCTGAAACAAAGCCCTAATTAAAGGCATACAAGAGGGAAGGCTCTCAACAAATGCAGTGGAGAAAAAGGGAAGAGAGGGGGAAAAAGGCGAGTGAAAAACAAGAATAAAATGTGAGGATTACCACGGCACCCCCGTCAGCGAAATGTTTGATTTTGTTTGGTTCTGGCCACTTAAGCCCCATGTTAGGCCTATTGTTTCCCTAAGCCAATGCTGTAATCCAACCCCCCTTACTGCAGTGGAGAGAGAGGTGAAAAAGGAAAAGTCGAATGAGAGACAAAGGTAGGAGTACAGCCACAGTTAAAAGCAGAGGAGGGAGAACTACCAAAGGAAAAGAGGAAAGAGGGATATGAGGATATGACGGGAAAAAAGAGAAAAGGGGCATCCCAATTTGTGAAACAGAAGAATGTTGCAGATACAGATTTAAATACTGCTCCCATCCCCAGTCTTACAGCTTTTTTTTCTCAAACTCTTTTCACAGTCACTATCATTCTGTCTTTGTTTCACCCTCCTTTCATGTCTAGTTTCTTCATTTCATTTCTGCCAAATGGTGGAAGCTAGCGCCTCTCCTTGTCTCCCAACTACAAAAGCTGCTAGAAACAATCTCCTCTTTCTTTCTTACACTCTTGTGCCTTTTTTTGGTTTTCTGTCTTTCGTTTAATGGGGTTAATCAGTGCAACTCAAAGTCATATCCCAGCTAGAAGTAATTAAGTTGTCAAAATAGGGTTCTTTAAACTTCTCTCGACTTCTGATGGTGGAGCACTCATTCTCTACCTCCTGCTGGCCCAATACCATATTTTTTTATTATCCATCATTAACTGAGTGTCTACACATTGTTCACATTTGGGTACATGTTTATGTGTATAGAAATCCATGTGTGTCCTCAGGCTCATGTATGCCTTTGAACCATGAAGTTTCTGGAACCTCATATCTGCAACTGAAAAATGCTCAAAAATAGATGCACAAGTAACACCCAAAGACACACTCAGGGTGAACAGAGAGAGGCCAAAGATGAGAGAAGAGAGGGAATGAAAAGACAGAAGGAAGAGAACAGGAGGAGTAGAGCTGGATAGCACAGGAAAATTGAGCTGTATTAAACCATAATCCGGTTAGTGACGGCTGGGTGTAATCTCACTCATTAATAACATACTCCCAGTCTAATCTACAAACCATCAAAAGAGAGAAAAATTTCCATGGAGGAGTTCGGTTGCTTTTAGCAAATGTATGAGGATTCTTGATGCCTCATTTTCGCAGACGTCAAACGTCAGATGGGTTGACAGTTTGGCAGGCGGGGAGGAAGAAAATAACATACATTGGAATAACAAATAACCCCGAATGCTGATTCCCAGTAATTAGTTGAGGGGAAAAATGTAGCAATATATCACTGAAAAGTGAGCGGACGGAAACATACACAATTGTCCTATTTCATTTAATCATTGATATCCTGATTTTAGTGGAAAAAAAAGGTGCCAACTATGAACGCAAGTAGTTATAGGGGACATGGGCGATAACATAATAATAATTTCACATTATTTTAAAACTATTCAACATTTGTAATGTAGCATTGCATTTCTTTTGGACATGTGCTATGAATCCACTCGCGCACACACACACACACACACACACACACACACATTTGAATGTTTCCCTCTCTGAATGTCTCTTTTTTTGTGTAACGTGTACTCTCCAGCTCCCTGACTCTCAAACCTGTATCCATGTGGTAATTCCATATATAACGAAACAAAAAGTTTCCCATGTTTATGCATAGTCTCTGAAGGTGATCTGCTCTGATGTCAATTTAATTCTTTTGACACAAATTGAACTTGTCTATAAACTTGTCCTCTGGCATGGACACACAAAAACATTGTCACAGTCACATTCCCTTTCTCTGTTACACAGGCAGGTGCACGGACACACACAAACACAAATTGGGCTTGTCTGTAACAAAAGCGCTCCAGATGCGAGCAGCACAAGCCACTTGGTTGGCTGTAGGCATTAGGAAATCCAATATGGATGTGTTAAATGAACGCTAGCAGAGACGGAGAGAGCAAGCGAGTGGTGGTGTAGGGGGGGGAGCGAGGGAGCGAGGGACACAGACAGGAAGGCAGGCAGCTTGTTGATTACTCTGGTGTTTAACATTAGGAAATGCCAGAATGGAAATGGTGCTCATATCACCCTGTCAATTGCCTTGTTAGCTACAGCCAGGGAGAGTGAGAACAGGCGACTGGGTAGAAAAATCAGCTTTCTGAAGTGGTTGGTTTAAATTTCCATTTGTCTCAGCAGGGTTTGGAAGGTAGGGGGTTTGAAAGTGGTTATAATATGAAAACCCTATGGCACACACATGCACACATATCAGCATTCCACAGAGAAATATATGTACACAAACCCACATATACAGATCCCTCAACAACTCACATATATACCTCCAATAAGGTACACTTGCACACAATCTGTGCCTTGCACACTTTCAGTCCCTTCATCACTGTCTTGCCAATCTCTGGACTCAATTCCCTGCAGTTCATTCCGCTGTGACACCTGTTGGTGAGGAGAGGTGAATTGAGCATCGGAACATTCCACAATGAGACAAGAGAAAAGAGATAACCGCCGATTGCGAATGGAGAGGAAAACGTCTGAGCGTCTGCGGTCATGATGAGGTCACTGAATACCTGCCAAAGCAAATCTACCAGACTCAATGTACCGGTGGTAGAAGGGCACTCCAGGTTTAATGGATGTGTAAAAATGGATTCAAGGTAACTCTTTGGTAACTCACAGTGGCAAATATGCCATCAATTTAAGTGCTAAAAAATGGTGGTGTGAGTTGGGGATTTTTGTGATGGGATGAAAGCTTAAAATACAATTTTGTTGGTGGGTGTGAGCTCAGCAAATTGGCCACGTTTGGAACAGATTAACACAAAAAAACCCACTCAGCTGCTAGTTTATTAGGTATACACCTACAGCAGCTAAAACTAATGCTGTCTAATATGACAATAGAGCAATAACTTAAAGAGATTATTTATTATTATTATTTATTATATTATGGTCAGTTTTGTTGAAACTATTTTGGATAGCTGTTGCTTCAACTCATTCAACCCATCTCACTTTTCACTCCTGAATGTCATGCTGTGGGTGCTATATCTTCTTTCGCGTCCAGCTACAACTCAACTTTGTATTCACCAGGAACTTCTTATGTCTCGGACCACCTCTTCATATTATACTCTCAACCCCCCAAAAACCTCCATCTACAGCCCTTTTTGCCACAACCTCTGCTCCCCGTCTCCCTGCTCTCTCACCTCATCTGTTCTAACAGGTCTCCACTCACTTGACTCTTTTTCATTCATGCTTCCCCATTCTGCTGCAGACACTCTTCTTTCTACTTTCTCCTCTTCTGTGGGCTTTCTCCGTCCTCTCGCCTCTCGGCGGGCTCATCCAAGCCCTCCAGATCCGTGGTTGTCTGACTCAGTGGATGCGGAGAGAACCACCCTGTGGGCAGCAGGAAAACAATGGTGCAAATCTGAGCATCCTGAGGACATTCTCACTTACCACTCCTCTTTTTTCTCCCACCTTATTTTCAGTTTAAAGCATTTAATTTCAATCTAAAATTCAGTCTACCATTTCCAACTCAAAAAACTTGTCCCTCACTACCCCACACACCTGCTGACATCACCTGCCCTATATCCACATAGCATGAAGCCTCTTCAACTTCCTTTTTGCTATTCTCTCCCAATGAGGTACGATCCAAAGTCACTTACCGCCATCCAACCATCTGCCCTCTTGACCCTACGTCTTCTCACCTTTTTCTGTTTACTGCTCTTAACCTCCTTCCTTTCCTCAGTACCTCTTTGACAACTGAACACTCTTAAAGCAGCAAGAGTGAACCCTCTTTTAAAAAACTCATTCAATCCATCTGATGTAAAGAATTACAGAGTTGTCTCTTTCATATAATTTCTTGAGCAATTTCTTACACTTGAGCATGCTGTTTTTACCCAACTCTCTGCATATCTCCACCAGAAGAACCTTCTTGACCCTCACCAGTCTGGATTAAAGTCAGGCCACTCAATGGAGACAGCCCCACTTGTCTACACATAGGTCATTCTCACCATTAGAGCAGTCCTTTTCTCATCTGTCTTCATCCTGCTGGGCCTTTTAGCATCCTCACCTTCCACTTTCCATCCACCACTTTCCAAGAACTCACATCCACCACTTTCCAAGAACTGGGTGTCTAAGGCTCTGCACTCTCCCCATTCACATCCTACCTTAAGGACCACACTCACATGGTATCAGAGAATCTTTGTCTCAACCTTGTAGCCTCACTGCTGAGGTCCCTCGGGGTTCTGTTCTGGGCCCCATTCTTTTTTCTCTGTACACCAAGTGTCTGGGCTCTGTTATTCATTCACATTGGTTTTCCTAGCACAGTTATGCATTAACCAATTCTGTCTTTTCCATGGTCTAGCTGACATCTCTCAGTGGATGTCGACACACCAGTCTTGTCCAGACTGAGCTGCTACACCTTCCAGAGGAGCCATTTCCCATTCATAACCTCTTTATCAACATTGAGAACTCTGTGGTGTCTGTGGATTGGATTACAAAAAACCTAGGCCAGAACCTGCCAGTATTGCTGGCAACCTATGCCTGCAAGTTCATGCTCCAAAATATCAGAGGGACATTCTTCATCCAGGGGTCAGGTTTTGGCTCAGGTTCTTGTCATCTCACATCTTGACTATTGCATCTCCCTTCTGACTGGCCCAGCTTGTCTTCTACCTACCCAGCTTCATCCAAACTACACCGCTCCTCTGAACCCTGCCCTAGCTACCGTTGGCGCTTCGATTCAGATTCAAGTCACTGGTACTTGTCTACTGTACTGTCAATGGCTCAGGCCAATGCTACATTCAGGACATGGTCAAACCATACACCTTAGCCCGCCCACTACACTTTACTTCTGCCAAACAGCTTGCTGCTCCCTCACTACAAAGGGGGTCCAGCTACTGCTCAACAAAATCCCAAGTGTTTGCTGTCTTGGCTCCACAATGTGTAAAATAGATACAAATAGAATAGAAATAGAAAACCCTCTAAGTTGTATTAATTAACTAATTAATAAATAGCATACTTGCCCAAACCCAGTGCCACTTCACCTATTATATCTTCTCTAACTGCTCCAGATGCTGCTGAATATTCTTTAATAGGTGTCTTTTATATAATAGGCTTCTGCACAATGTAAAATGTGTGAAGATGGTCACTGAAATGAATTAAAAGAGGTAAAAATGGACAAAACACAGCAACAACTGAGTGATAACATACGGTCTTTTACATAACCATTCCAACTATGAGAAAAACTGATTTCTATCACATGGTGGATTATGACCTTTATCTACTTCAAATACCTCATCAAAGGCCTCAAGGGACAAATGTTCATAAACATCACAAGGACAACGGTCTATAGTAATGATAATACAGTGGAGCACAATCTGCCCCATGGGCTGTCCTATGACAAACCTTAGTTCCCATTTACCCTTGGGAGATAAAGTCAGAATCTGGAGCAGCAGTAACAAATGTCCCTGACATTGGTAGCTATGACTGGGATGGGACACTAATAGCCCGATAAGTGATGTCATCGGTATGGGACCTCCAAACCTCCAGGGGGCAGTAATCATGTGGACTCTAGAGTAATTATGATATTGCTATTACTTTGTCTGCTAATCCCAAGTGTCAGTGTCATCTTTGGTCTCACATATCTTGTTCCTCTGGTGATTCCACTGTTGTTATTTCTGATTACAAACTGATTTAACATTCAGCTCACCAATTTTTTTAACATACACTGGCACACAAACAGACAGACAGACACACATACACACACGCACACACAAACACACACACACAAAGACAGACAGGGAGACTGACAGACACACAACACACACTGCCAATGAGGTAAACACAGTCTGATAATTATAGATGTGGTTTGCTGTGGATGTGACACCTGTGTCCCGCCTCCTGTGTCTCTTTGGATTGGACAGCTGTGCTAACAGTATTACTGTGCCAGAGTGCACACACAAACAAACACACATGCACAAGACAGCACAGTCTAGAAAAACATGCACACATACATAGCGCAGCAAATAGACAGAAACAATATATAAAGACATTTGAATGAAAATGAGCATTTCTCCATATAATTATTTCCATGCCTGTAATTATACTTATCTTCACAGGCCAGTTTGTTTGTGAGTTAGTAGCTATTAGTTAACACATATGTGCTGTAAGAGGAAATGGACAATAAAAGCTCTTAGATCATTTCCCAACTTTGCTATTGAGCTATTCATTAAATCTCCAGCTGCATAACCTGTCACTGAACTTGGAACAAATAGTTCTTAAGAGCTTGATTATACTCGCACAATGTTGTGTATCCATCTACTGATTTCGCTGTTATATTTTGCTTAAAATTGCTTTGCCTATATTCTTTTGTTATTCATTTGCTTCCACAGAAGACAACAGATGTGAGATGTGAAAATAAAATGTCAAATAAAATATAGCTTACAGTATATTCCCCGTTAAAATTGAATTGCTTGACATATGGTTTCCCATTGCTAGATCCAGACACACACAGGCCTATTTAGAGAAGAAAAGAATTGCTTTTTGAATTGAATTTGTAAGTGTATTTCACACGCCCAGTTAATCTAAAATTTATTACACCAGATGCCAGCCATCAACAGTGTAGTGTTCCCATCGCCTAGGCATGTTAGATCAGGTTTTCATGTGAAGGGCTGCCATGGTTTGAATTTTCTGACTAGAGTTATCTATAATCAGGGTCACATAAGTACAAGGACTGGAAATGAAATAAAAGTCAAGCATTACATGCTCTAATGGCGCTTTGTGCTGACTCACCCTGACCTTTGATGACTGATATAGTCTTTTTTATGGCAATGGGGAAAAGAAAGTGCCTTATGCTATATCTCTACATTTGTATACTCCATTACCTGTGTCAAATAGTAGCTTCAACTCAATTCATAACATTAGTTTGAACCTGTTTAATGACTAAGTGACTAGAAATTTCATTATCAGGACAACAGAAAGTTTTCAAATAAAGGCGGGGGGGGGGGGGGGGGGGGGGGGGGGGGGACTACTTTCAGTTATGAATATTAAAATGACAATTTGAAACCTTTCCATTTGGCTCAGAAATAAGATGACACAAGATAATTTCCTGCTCAACACTACATGTTCTCACATGTAATTACCCAAATCACTGTATCATTCATGAATCCACCATGTATTACAACAGCCATGGATTTAATAAATCAATTTTTGGAATTTTATATCTTAATCCCAAGTTCTTACTTGGTTAATCACTTTTATTCATGCGCTTTCACACATATAATGTTTCAATGGGCAGTTGGAAAACTGCAAGACTATTAACCATATTGTTTTCATCTAGTATCTCTGAAATTAAATGAACAACAGAAAAATCAGATGAGTCATTGTTAATGTTATATACGTGTCCACATTGGTACACTCCAAATTAATTTTCCTTTTACCTAAAGTTGGCACGATCACCATGTCCACCTTGTTATATTAGTGCAGCGCTGGATATTTCTAACACACACTTTATAAAAATGTTAAATCAACAATACTGCAGCAATGCTGGCAGCCCTGTGAGGTTGTTTTTCTACACAGCAATGCCTTGAGTGGAATACTAACTTCAGCATGCGAACATGTTCACAATGACAATGCTAACATGATGATGTTAGGTGAGAGTGATCGTATGTAATTAGTATTAGATCTATTTGGTCATGAACTGAAGTATTTTTGCCCGGTGATGGTGCTGGATGACAAGTCCGGGGATCAACAAAGTGATTACAATTTAACCCATGTGGTACATATATGTTCCAGATTTTATGGCAATTCATCCAATATTTATTTATTTCAGTGTGGACCGAAGTCGTGGACCGACTGCCCGATAGACCAACACTGCCATCCTGAGCCATGCCGCCAGCATAACTTATGTTTTTAATAAAGAGAAAAGAAAGTGCCAAAGCAGTGTCTCTTAGCAAATAACAGCTGAAAGTTATACCTTGACAAATCATTTAAAGTACATTTTGTAAAACTAAATGTACTTACTTGAACCCATAATAGCTCCCATAGAGCACCATATCCTCTTTACATTGCTTCCAGCGAGAGCTTGGCAAAGTCAATCTTTAGAGTTTAAGGAAGTGAAAGAAAATGAAAGATGACCTGACTCAATACAACCAAAAAGGCTGAAATTAAAAGTGGAGTACAATTCTTTATCTGAGGACTGTGCTTTTGATAACAATAACTTTACTCGCTATTATGCCGTTATTCCCCTTCAAAGTAAGGTCAAAGTGGATTTGAAGACTACAGAGAAAATCTAAACCTAAAGAAATCTCTCTTTGAAAAATAAACCTGATGAAGTTGAGAGAAAAGAGAATCAGGCTCAAGACAAAAACTGTGCAAGCTAGGAAGTAGTTATTAGTGATGAAAAACAAGTGAAGAACTGATGAGTGAACAAGTGAAGGATTGATGAAAAATAGGAGTCCTCTTGAAGTACATAGCTAAAGAATCCAACGCATGAATATTAAGTAAAAGAAAACGTTGAATACATTTCCCGTTGAGACTGCAGACTGGCAAACAGGAAATCACACTTGAGACCATTTGGCAACATAAATCAACTAGCAAGACATGCACCTGCACCTGTGTGTGTGTCCTTGCACTCACCTGAAGACACATTTAATCCAGCAGAAGCCATAAATCCACAGCAAAAGTCGGGTATCTATCCCTAAAGTTTTAAAACAGCTTCCACGATGAATGATTTAGGAGACAAAACTTCTCTTTTAGGACTACAATAAAACCCAAGTGTCATTTCCATCAAGCAGCCTGGCTGGAGACTGACAATCTCCCTACTCCATTTAGCATCATAAAGTACATCACTTTAAAGCAGACTTTTCCTGACACTATCCCTCAATAGATATCTTTATCTTTGTCTTCTCCTCAAGCCTCCTGTAGCCTTTTTGTCTGCCTCTGCATGCTTGACATTTAAAAGGTTTTACCACTGTGATAAACCAATTAGCACCTTCTATAAGTTTTGCGTTTCAGCTGTCTGGAGAATGTGAGTTTGTCGATGTTGAAACAGCAATAAAGCCATATTGTTGTTGTTGGAGGTGAAGTTTCTGTAAGGTTAAGGTCATGTGGTGTGTTAGCGAGGCAGACACAGAGATAGTGTACATACACTTTACTTGACCAGAACGCTCATTGCTGATCATAGCTTACAATACCTTGAACAGGACCATGTTCACAGAGGTCTAAAAAAGGTACACATATTTACTATATAACAATTATTTGATCCCTATATCACATCATTTCCTCCTTTAGCTAAGAATGATATCCAACTAAAATGATTCCATATAACTGGAAATTTTAATAAACATGTTTTACTTAATTGAACAGTTTAATTCTTTCAATCAAAACAATATATGGCCTCAATTAAAGAGCGTTCAGACTGCCTGAGTATGTGTATATGGACACAGCCCAGTGGAATACATTCTGACATATATCGCTTTGGTGGTTTAATCACTGCGGTTGAGTGCCTCAGAGCTATGGGTTCAGGCTCTAGGATCTCTTGTGTCTGCATTGTAGGGTCAATAATGTCCTGAGAACCGCCGCTGTCTTTACCATCAAACTGTTTTTCCTTTGATTCAGTACCATCTGTATCGGGCTCAAGCTCGCAGCTGGTCTCCATGGTGCCTGTGTACTGTATCAAAACCCCACGCTCTCTGACTTCATATGACGAGGGCCCCTGTCTCACCACAACCACTTCAACCAGATCCACTTATGATCTCCCCCTACAGACAACAGGCTACGCAGATACACAATGTTATCCACATGGTATGGTATTTCCACATGGTATTTCTTTGTTGATAATGTCTATTGTGCACCATGTCTTTGGTGCAAAGCTTAAGAAAGTCAACCCTTGTCCACACATGTCTGTGTAGGAAACAGGTCAGGGAATCTGATATAACAACAGGAACAGTGAAACTTCATCCACAATGTTCAGGAAAATGATAGCAAGCTTTTGTATGCTTGCCTTGAATGTCTGGACATATCTCTCAGCCAGACCATTAGTTGCTGGATGTCCCGGGGCACTTGTGGTGTGCAGACTTCCATTCTGCTTGGAAAGTCTGGAACACCTCATATGTGAATGTGGTAGCGTTTTCTGTCACAGTTTGTTCAGGCAGACCATAGGAGGCAAGTATGGAGCCTTGTAATGTTGGGTTGAGTGGTGATTTGTGACATCTAAAACACTTCTAACATTTCACAACACAACAATCATTAACATGCTGTTCAGGAAGGGTCCGTTTTATGTCTAAGAGCAGACAGTCTCTTTCAGAACGAACCAGGAAACTTCCATTGGTGTAGTGGAACCTGCTGAGGCATTTTTGTTTCCAGGTGGCATGTCTCACACTCTGCAAATTTGCTCCATATCAGAACCAAGATTTGGCCACCATACATATCACTTTCATGTTGATTATGCCTTGGTGCCTCTTTTGTAACACTGGTCTTCTCATGAGGTTATGGTGACTCTGGTCCCTCATGGGACACAACCTTTCTCTAGTGACAACTCATTTCTCTGTGAAAAACACAGAGATGTGTTGGAGATGCTCTGCTAGAGGTCACGGCACTTCCTGTGTCTCAGGCAAAGGACATCCGCATTACTATGCTCTTCTAACTTGCAGTACTTAATGTGGTAAACATACACTGACAATATAATTCCCCACCTCTGAATTCGTGCAGCAGCCAGTGTGTGCTCATCAAACAGTGAATTTCATTCCACCCAATATCAGTCCAACACTTTCTATTTCAGAAGATCCTTTTGTGGCTGTGGTCAGTGTTTGGGAGGGATAAGCAATTGGGTGCTCCTCCCCGTTTGGCATAGTGTGTTGGACAACAGCTCCAATGCCATATGCAGTTTTTTACACTACAACCTGTTCTACAACAACCCATTTTCAAGTCAATGTCCTTTGAGCAGCCTGTACAGTGATGCTAAGACTGTGCTTTGCTGTTGCTCAAATCTACCATAATAATTAAAAAGTCCCAAGAAACCCTGGAGGTCTCTTGACGTTGGTAGGAGCAGGAGCTTCCTGTATAGCTTTCATCATGTCTTTTGAAGGATGAATGCCAGGCTCATCCAGGAAATAGTCTAGAGACTCTTTTTGGGTGAGAATTTTGCAAAATTTTGCACTCAGGGTGTTTCACTCATAGTCCATTTTCCCAAAGGCACTGTAGGACCTTGCAGAAGTACAAGTATAACCTTCTACAAAATTATAGAGGGTTGTGAAGATGTTCCCTCTCTGAGCGTCCCCTAATAAGCATGAAAACAAACTACCACTCAAAGACAATTAATTCTAATTTTAAAAGGAATTCTGTTATACACGACAACTTCCACAGGGTATTTGGGATCATCATGCTGCAACACCTGCTGACAAGCTTTAGTTAAGTCTATTTTAGAGAAGACCTTACCTCCAGTAAGGGTTATTAAAACCTCCTCTAAAAGTGTCAAGGGGTAAGTCTCTGTTTCAACTGCCAGATTTACTGATGCTTTATAATCCCTACACAAGTTGGGTGACACGTCTCTTTTCTCCAGTGGCATTATTGGTGCTGCCCATTCATTGTGCTTAACTGGCAATATAATACTGAAGTCCTTCAGCCACCTGTGTGCTTTCTGTATTCTCTTTCATAGCAAAATAGTTCTGTGTTTACAAAATTAAGGTGCATCAGGTTGAACTATGTGCAATACTTTAGTCTTTAGACTTTACTTTAGTCTCCCCAACTCCTCAATGAACACCTCTGAGTAATTACACAGCACTTTACTAAGTGACCTGCACTTTGTTGTATTCAGATACTTTGTCTGATGTCAGTTTAGCTCATTTCTGCCACACAGTCTTGATCCCTTTCTCTTATTAACTAAAAAGTGGCAATTCCTTTGTTTGGCCACCTTTGTTTGGCTGTGACCTGCTGTAATGCAGGAATGCAACCTCTATTAGAAACTCTAAGCTAAAATTTAGTTCTCTGTTTTAGCAGATGTTGATGCAGATTAAGGCCAAAACTGTATCTTCTTCACCCTTCACATGTTTTGTGATTTTCTTTTGCTGTCCTCTGTCCTGTGAATTCCTTACTCCTTCTGTCTGTGTCTTGGAATGACATGAATTTTTTTAATGTGCCAAGTCTTGCACAGTTATGGCATTTTGGCCAGGCTAGCGGTTTCTGGTCCTTGTGCAAAACTAAGCCAATTGGCTGCTGACTCAAGGCGTATATTTGTATATAAGGATACAAAATGGACCAATAGAAAGAATTTAGATTTATAGATTGCAAATAAGCACATTTGAACTAATACTAGACATGTCTAAATAATAGACATGTAACACGGGAGAAAAGGGCCTTGACCTTTTCCACAAACTGACTCTCTGTTCTGTCACTGTCTAGTGTTATATAATGAAATAAAAAAAATGTTATATGCTAATCCACTATGTTTGTTTGTGTTTTTGACTTTTTTTTCTGGCGGTTTTTCTTTGTAAAAAAAAAAAATGAGTCACAGTTACAACTGTTGCAGTCTACATACTGTATTGCTCTCAGCCCTTTTTGATACAGCTTCTAGGGCGGTGAAGTGGCTTTAAAAAATGAGTCAAGTTACACATTCGCTATAACAAACAAGAGAAAGTAGCTTGTCTTTATGGTCTCATTCATACTGTAGCAGAGGAAATGTAATAGTGTAATAGTGATTTGAATGTGATACCTCTAAATACCACAAAAAACATGGAATGAAATAATCTTAAATAATGAAATGCGTGGTTTCTTTTTAAGAATAACAAGCACCATCACTGCACTGATAATGCCCACTTTCACTGTTCTAAATCTCTCTGTCTCTCCCTCTCGCTCTCTAGCACACACACACACACACACACACACACACAAATGCATATACACACTCCCTCCTTGTCTGTGGCTAGATTCCAGATCCCTTCCCTGACAGTGACAGCAGGGACAAGGAGAGCAGTATGTGGCTTTGTCTCACATTGGGCGATCCTCCAAAGACAGAGAGCTATTAATTAAAGCTGATCACACTCCTGGTCTGCGATGCTTTTATGCATGCGCATATAACCGGCCAGTTGCTCTATTTACAATTGTTAGCAAACTGGACAAGTTATCAAGCACATTTACACTGTAAACAATTATGGTTGTGGTTTACAGGATACATTTGTACTTTATTCTGGCAACCAAAAAGTTGCCCCGGCATAACTGTTGCCAGGAGTGGTTTATAGTTTTTGATCCCGTGTCTTATGTTGCTCCATGGTGCTGTGAATGATCCCTGTGCCAGAGGATGGTGGCGTGAAAGAGCAAGGGCACAGTTTGAAGAAGTGAAGAGGAGAAGCTTCAAGGTGGGAGGGATCAAAGGATTAGACCCTCTAATCGGATTAATTGATTGAAATAATTGGTCTGGCCCCAGCCTTTGTTAATCTGAAATGTCTCTATGATGTTTACTGATAGCAGAATTTGTTGACATATCACGCAATGTATTGATGGCTGTGTTCCACAAGCATTTTGCTGTTATACTGTAAAAAAATTTCATCATTGCAACTGCTATCTCCTCCCCTTTACCCATCGCTCATTTATGACTGAACTGGATATGATGCTGTAGATGTAATCAATAAATCTAAGGACACACTCAAGGATTATAGGGCCAATTTACAACAGATCTGCTCATCCTGACAGCTGGAGGGGAAATCTTGATCAGAGGCTTGGTCGGAACTGATTGTCAGCACAGATTATCTGGTAATGTGAGGATTTTTTAGATTTGGTCCTAACCTTCCCAATCGATTTGCAAGCTGATATGAGCCAATCCTGTTTGATATTTACAGCATGACATCTACACTGGTCCCATAATGTGTGAGGATTTGTATGAGGAGCCAAAACTTTATGTTATGTTTGTGCGGTGCAGAAGTGGAGAGACTTGCTGGCACCTTTACACACTTGTATTATCTTGAGATTCACTCCTGAAATCAATAGTATGTCAGGGGTCAGGAGTCAACCACAGTGACACTCTGTGCTTTTCCTAATTTTCAGCTCATAGTTATTGCTGAGACACATACTTGAGTGACAGCTTTTGTCAAGATGAAATGAAAATTGAAATCTTTTAATTTGTACCCCAGATTACACCTGTGTTTACTTAGCCTGTCTGTATGAGAGAAAGTACAGATGCTGTAAATATTTGCTCACACCTCCTCTTTTTCTCCCAGCATAACAAACACTGCAAAAGCAAACGGTTTGGCAGATGGCTACATCAAAATTCAGAGCAAACACGTTCCTGATTTTTCAATGAAATTTCACTGCAATCAACATGATGTATCAAAGTAGATTTTTTTCTTTTTTTGGAAAATTCCATTTTGAAATGACTGAAAATGTAAAAGTGACTCTGGTCTAATGTGTATTGATTTGCTAATTTGTTTGTGATGCATTGTTACATAAAACTTTTTTTTTTTTGCTTTGGCAACTACAATACGAAGGAATACAATTCAAAAGCAAAGTTTTCTTACATACACAAGGGATATGATAAAAAGAAAAACAGCCATTCCTCAGACTTGGAATTGGTAGATATTTTTGATGCATGCCTTTGTTTGCAAACCAATTTCCCCAAAGCCAAAGTGCTACCGGAGAAAACAGAAACCATTTCCCTCCAAGTGGTGTTCCGTGGATTTACGAGAGGCACGAGGCAATTTATAGCTCGGCATGACAAAAGGAGAAATAGGTCTATATAAGCACGCAGCTTTACAAGTTTGATGGAGTTGAGCATGTAAAGACTTTGGATCTTGAATATTCATCCAAGGAACACACAGAGAGCAGTGTATTTATCTGTCTGGCAGACCACTGGGTGGATATCAACTCGCTTGTTTTGTCATCTGTGGTGCATCTAGTCTTGAGGCAATCTTGCCCTCCCTCTCCCCTCCCTCTTTAAAGTTCTGTTGTCGTTCCAAGCCGGAATTGTCTGTGGCCGATGGAAGTGCCTCTATCTGACCCAGATCATCAGAATGAGTTTTCTCACTGCAAGCATTCTGGAGACAATTCCCTGGCTGAGGAATGGAAATAAACTATTGGCTGAGACATCAGATAAGGAAAGAACAATCAGTCATTGTATGTGTGTAAACATACATTCGTGTGTATTTGTGAGCATGTGTGTGCATACTTTGAGCATTTTTATTGGCACTTGCATGTATACATGCATGAACATGTGCGCATTTGACAGTGTGTGACGGGGTGCCTCAGATCAGATTAACACTGCTGTTGGGCCTTAGACTAGGCTGAGTGCATCTCCATTGTAATTCTGCCCTTAGTATGTTTGGCCTCCTCTAAACTGAGGGACAGAAAAGAAATAACGGCAGGGAAGGGACAAAGGGATAAGAGAAGGGAAGGCACATGTTATCAGATGATGTGGAGTGCAGGTGATGAAGCCCAGAGGAGCTGGTGGGAGTCCAAGTGGATTATGTTGTGTGTGTGCGTTTTATCAGTGCTGGGAAACCTGGTAATGGTGATTGTGTGGGTTACATGGTCATTATGTTCAACTTCTATTTCTTAACACACGCCGAGTGGAAAGTATGTCCCAGTAGGCATGGCACAACACACACCGACACTCACACACAGCATGCCAACATACCGTATGCATATGATTTCTGGATAAAAACTTCCTTCAAACGAAAGTCTTTTGTCCTTCTGCATGTAAAGTGAGGGGCAGATTCCAAGTCAAGCCTCTTAAGTTTGGCTTTAAAGTTTATGTGTGGGTGTCAGCTTCATCACTTATCACTCTAGTAGTAGTTCAAGGGACCTACCACCAACACCTTAATTAAATGCATAGTTGCAAGATAAAAATGACAAATTATTAATTAAGATATACCTTTTAAGTTGCAAACATTATTTTGATGAGTTGTGGTGACATAATAGTGTTGGTTATTACATCAACTTCATATTGTGTGTAGTTGTGTGTGTGTAGTTTAAACTCATTTCCATGTCACTGATTTAAAACAAACTTAAAGTGGCAAATGAATGAAATTGACTTGATAACTTAATTTCTCTCCATCTTGAATTCAGGATTTCAAGTTCCACAAGACTGTGTGTTAGATGACCTGCAGGCTGAACAAATACAGTATGAAGGACATTTTCAAGGTGAGTATTATGTCATTTACAAATAAATTCTACAAAAGCAATGAATTTATGCATATTCTTAATTGTGATACCAAGGCTAGGCTACACCTGCTAATACAGTTGATGGAATCTGTTGTACTTCATATATTCATATTTAGCATTGTAATTTGGCCGTCCTTTTTAGTTTAGCATAGAAGTGGAATACCAATGATAAAGTTTCATTTGACAAATCTGCTCAGTTAGAGATGGCTTTTTATTTGTCCTGTGGGAAGGAGATGAATGAATTCTTGCTTATTCCTGTCAGCTGCATTGTCTAAATGTGTCTTCATTCGAAGACACATTTTAAAAATCTTTTTGTCAGCCTTGTAGTCTCACTGTAGGTAAGTTGCTGTTGGATCAACATCAGCAACTTTTGGACTGTGGACAGTGCTGCGAGAGGGGTAAAAGTCTTTCTAGCTCATTTCCTTCATTGTTTCTTTTGTGTCTATAAAAGCTGCAGTAAGTGCTGTCAGGTATGATATTTGTATTGTAAAAAATTTGGGACTTCGGTCACTATGGGAACCAAAATTCTACAAGGAAAAGAGAAAATTTGACCATTCAAGTTTCTGTATGCACCAAAATAAGAATAATAATAATGTGAATGTTTCACATTGTCAAATATTGATCATCCGCAGCGAAAACACGTTTGCTGCATTTTTTTGAAAAACTGATCTCAAAGGCCTTTACTATATTGTGTAAAAAAAGCTACAGGACCTTGAGAAGATTGGAGGCCACTGAAAGTTAATATTTATTGATCATTAACATGGACTTTTGTTACTGTAGTTTTACAAAATGATTTTAAAACTGGACTTTGCTACACTGCACTGTGTCAACCTAATAAAGGCAATAATATGGTACACAAGACTTAAAAATTCCTTTTGAATAACATGGAACATTTTATATGAGTAGCGAATTTACAAATTTGTGTTTATGCTAAAATTATCAACATATTTCATCAGAAGCTGTCATAACTCAATGACCGGTGCAAACTGTTAGATTATTTATTTTGATGTAGAGCCACTACATTTGTTTTTAGAGGGTACTGACTGTAAAATGTTGAAAACATATTAGTTATGTATTACTTCACACCTATATCTCTAATGGACCAATCAACCCAAATCCACTTGGGCTCACTCCACTTCACAGGCTGTTTTAATTTTATGTGCCAAGGTTTTGATAAATCCGGCTCTGATATTTGGGCCAATATCTCAGTGCAACTAAACTCTGTTAGTGCAGCTCAAGGTACTGAACAGGTATATTTCAAAACCTCAACAGCGGTGTGTCATCATAGAAACAATGCCCTCCGCAGTTTAGATAATCCACAGACTTTGAAACCATATCTTTTGAAAACTATTGACAGCAACATCTGTGAGACTGATATTTCAAAGTACTGGTGCATAAAACCAAAATTATCTCCAGAAAATGTCTTTTTATATATGATTTGGATGAACTAACCCTTTAATACTGTGATTAATGATCAGTTGTAAAATGTCAGAGCTCCATGTCACAGAGGCCCCCAATCCAGCACCCTAGATTGGCAGCACACTGACGCAGTTGCACCTTTATCTAAAGCAGTGGGCGACCCTGTTGATGCCAAACTAACTACAACATCTACTGTTTGATTCCAGCTGGAGGCTTTCATTGCATATCATCGCCTTCTGTTTCCATTTACCCTTTTACTAGTCCTTCCTCTCAACTGCTTATCCTGCTCAGGGTTATTTTTGCAAATGTACCTGAATTTTGTATCTGTAGAATTACCACAATCGGCTTTTGGATGCACTGCCTCCTTTCCCATCCAGATCATTCTGAGCTGAATGGATAATGTGTGAATGACATTACAAATTATGAATTTTGAATTGAAACAGTCATTGGAGCCAAGCCCTTATCATGCAGACACAAGAGCAGAGCTACTCCTGAAAAGAGCCTCTCACACAGAAGAGCTCTCAATCTACCCAAAAGCGTTTGCAGATATAATATAGGTGTAATTTAGAGAAGCATATTATTGATGTCATTTACAAATCTTGTATCTTCCATTTACCCATTTTATAAGAGACATGAGTTCATGCCCACACAAATGTCGAATGGGAAATATCAGCTATGGGAGGTGGGTGGGCTGGTGGGATAGCATTTTGAGCAGAGATGTGAACTATCTTGATTACATTTAGATGACGACACTAAATTGAACATTTATGGATGACCAAAGTTTATGTCATTCATCCTGAGGGTGACACAAATATCTGTACCACATTTTATGGCAATCCATCCAATATTTGTAAAGATCTTTCACTGAAAAGTCAACTTCATGTTAGCATTAAAAGTCAAGGTCAACAAAGTTATTAGAATTCAACTTGTGGGCACCATGGATATCTCTACAAAAACTAAATCCAATACTACAAGATATTTCAGTCTGGACCTGTCTCAAATGATGGCCCGCAGGCCGATGGCAGCCCACAGAAACACTTTGTGCATCTCCTGAAGGTGACATGAAATGCATACATACATTATATTTCAATCATCAGCAATCCATTTCAATACTTTAACTTTCAACAGCATGCATTACAATACTGCTTGAAACTGTGCTCCCCCTAACAAGTGTCTGTCATGGTCGGAATAACAACTTGTGGAGAGCAATTGGTTGCATTGGCAACTACAGTTGCACTCAAAATTGCTCAACCCCCCTTGCAAATTAGCTTTGTTGGCAAAATTTACAAACTTTCAGCTGTGTTCAATGAACTCAAACAAGAACAATTTAAATAGCTCAACAGTCTCAGAATTATTCAAGCCCCTTCTTGACAAGCATCTTTAGTCGTTCGTAGAGCAGCCTTTTGCTGTTATGACCTGCTGCAAACGTGATGCATAGACAGACACCAGGTTCTGACAGTGTTCCTGAGGAATCTTAGCCCATTCCTCATGGGCAATAACCTCTAGCTCTCTAATATTCTTGGGTTTGCATGGTGCAGCCACTGTAGTATCTTCCAAGACTTTTTCTGAAGCCCAGCCTCGGTGGACTTTGAGGTACGCTTGGGATCAATATCCTGTTGGAAGGTCCAAGCTTTAGCTTCCTAACAGACGGCCTTACGACATGATGTTTTCTCCAAGGATTTCCTGATATTTCATTGAATCCATCTTCATCAAACTTGAGTGCCTGCTGCCACCAAGTCTTGCTGCAGGTCTTTTGCAGTCACACCGGTGTTTGGCCACCTGCCTCCTCAGAAATCTGGTGGCAGCCTTGATAGCTTCCTCTTTCTGCCAAGTCTAGGTAGTGTAGCCAGTGCTCTGAACTTGTGAACTATGCTTCGAACTATATCCCTGGGAACATTCAGTGACTTTGCTATAAGTTTGTACCCTTTTCCTTATTTCTGCAAGGCAATGATCTCCTCTCTTAATTTTTTGGACAATTCTCTTGACTTATTGACTCTTGACCATATTTCTAACATGCGATCAAACATCACTGTGAACAAACCCCTAACCAGTCCAGGTATTTCATGTGTTCTATCTCAAGCACACCTGATGCAACTAATCAGGCCCTTGATTAGTTGCATCAGATGTGCTTGAGACAACATTCTGATTTGCAAATGAGTGCTCTTATGAGAGAGTCTATTCAGGGGGAGACTGCAGTAGTCAATCAAAATGGCATTTTGTGTTGATTTTGGAGAAACGACCTGTAATATTTATGTTGATCTATTTCAATCATTATTTTTGAGTTGTTCATTGAACACAGCTGAAAGTTTGTGAATGGGGGATGAATAATTTTGAGTGCAAATGTTGTGGAAATTTGTGAGTGTCATGGGGTCAATGTTCAGTCATCAATGATAGTGCTATAAGCTAGCTTGTTAGATGTTGATGGGGATGAAGTCAATTGTGACTAGAGAGGATCAGCTACATAAATCTCACACTAAAAGAAGTTAAGATGATGTAGTAACAAATTCTTGATCATTTTGTCTTACCAATAATAATATCAATAATAATAACAATGATAATGATAATAATAATGATGATAATGATTCTCTCTGCTGCCTGGAAAATGTTCTGAAATCTTAAACTTGAATACATAAATGATTGGTTTTGTAATTAATTTGTTTTATGTGTGCATTTTTCCCGTGCAGCCCTCACTCACATGCTGTCTCTCTAAATTTGCAGTCAGTCATCAAAACTTTGAGAACCCCTGGTCTGCACAAAAGTGGTGAACTAACCAACCAACAGAACCAAGACTCATGCCACTAGCATGGCTAAAAACAAACCAACATCTGCTATAGTGTTTGTTATATTATTATATTACATGTTGTTTTTCACCCATTTTGGAAAGAAAAACATCCCACATTCCAAGTTGCCTTGTTAATTTTACAAACCTTATGTCTTTCTATGCAGTCAACTGTAGCCAGCTACACGTCCAGGTGTTGAGATTAACCACGGGTTGACTGGTGCAGATGTGTGTGCACTGTAATTCAGACATCAAACTGACAGCTTGGCAGCTCTATGTGCTCAACCAACTGTGCTGCTGTCACAGGTTCAGGCCTGGCTGCCTCAATGCAGCATACACGACTAAAATTAAAAAAAAAAAAAAAAAAAAAAACATGCTGCAAGTGAACAGATCTGATCTATCTCCAGATATGTCTCCTAAAAGTGCTGGTTCAATTATTGGAATGTAAGCATGTGTGAAAGACACCTCAAGGTGTTCCATGTCAAGGAATTAATTGCTTATACTTTACACTCACTGATCTGATCCGTGTGTGTGTGTACGTGTGTGTACATCTCTATGTCTATTTATGACAACTGTTGCTATTGAACATTCACCACCATGACAGTTAAATATGCAGAAGACGTGTCAGGATTTAATTGTTCACACTGAGACGCTCACATCTTCAAGCTGATTTGACTCCACTTCAGCAGTGAAAAGTTCTTCAATGGGAATTGTATGTGACAGCCTCATCTATTTGCTATAATGATCAAGTCTGACGATCCAGAAGCTGTCATTTAATCATAATATTCACCTTTTCAGCAGTTTAAGACTCTAAATGTAAATGAATTGTCTCTCTTTGAGGGCTAGGGATGAATAGCTTATGGCAACATATCAAAACTATTTGATCCAAATGTGTTGGAAGTGGACAAGCGTGCAGGCATGCAAGACAGACTTTGTAGGTTGCTTGACAGTGTGCTTCTCATGGCATACTGGATGATATTGCCATCTGTTATAGTATGCCCTTGATTTCTTAGAAGAGGTAAATAGACTTGGATAGATGGCTTTTTGGCGGCCACCCTGTCAAGGAACACAAAGGTAATTTCTATGATGGCGAAGAGGGTAAACTGACACAAACTGACGGATTTACATAACAGGCACATTCACATTTTTTATTGAGTGGTTACACTCTCATAATCTCCTCGCTTCAGCATTAAACATACATATAGCTCTGTAAAAGCTTGTGCTCCTCTGTGGGAAAAGCTCATTTTTTGCTGGATACAGATGGCCACTGTGACTTCAATCAAAACACATATACTTAAAGACTGTTTTGATGTGCCTGAAGAGCTGTGTTTAAGTACACAGTGTTGATTCTACTGCAGTGGTTTAAGGGTAAGCACAATATACAGAAGAAAAAAAAAAAAACTCAGAAGAGCAGCGATGCAGTGTACTATGGGCTACTTGTAAACTACTATTACTCACTCAAAGAACACAAAACATTCAAAAATGAGAATGAAAAAATCACAGTCTTGTCCATAACTATTATATTCAAATCAACAATGTGAAGAGCATTGTAGCAAAATTACACAACAGGACGCTCTGTCAAGTCGGGGCATGATGCTTCTTTTGCCTGCACTTACAAACACTAACAAGCACAAATCAAAGTTAAAGAAAACATAGAGATAGATCCGTTACATTTACTAATGGCGATGAAATTATAAGACTGTTATGCACCTACAGTTAAACTGACTCTCAAGAGGTTGCTTATGCAAATATAGTACTTCTTGAAAATGCCATAAGAGCATTTTGTGTTTATAAAATGACAATTCAAATGCAAACATTTGAAGCGATGCAGCTGCCTTCATTTGGCTATACAGTACTACATTAGTACATTAATTAGTTATGCTTTATTACCATTGGTTTATTTCTGTGAATCTAATCCCAGATGCTCCTGCTTTTCTGGAAAATGTTTCTGCGCATTAAATGCCAGAAATAAATCACTGATAAAAGGCCTCAAACTTTATTGCATTGAAAGATTGATAATTGAGGTCAAGTTTACAATCCTTCACACCAAGCCTCTAGGATAAATAGTATTGCAAATACATGTTAGTTTTTTAAACCTGCTCAGAGTTCGAAATAAGTGGATTGTATGTCACATGGAAATTCCACCTCCACCAGGTGTACTTGTAAAGTTTCTCTCGGTGACTGTCTCTCTCTCTCTCCCACGCATATAATTCTACTCATCTCTGTGGGTCTTTCGCCCTTCCTCAAGCCAACACACGTATACACAAAAACACACACATACGCACCTTGAGGGTGTGTGATGCATGCAGTCAGGCCTGATAAATGAAAGTGTCTAGGAAGAGGAATGAGTTGGTGCCTTGACCTCCCTCCTGGCATGGGCATCGTTCTCCAGACTGCCTTATCACCAGACAAATGGTTACAATGGTACACACATCACTCCCTAAAAAACATGAACTTCTGAAGTAGCTCACCGCAGTACTCGAGCCATCAACTTAAAAAAATGTCCAAGACCATACACAAAGGACATTCTGCTTTTCACTAAAGGATTTCACTGAAACTTCAGATAAATGGTCCAAACCGTACTTGATTCAAAGTCGATTCAAACTGTAGGAACATCCATTTTCAATTATTTCATTCAAGTACATGAGGCTTTAATGTAAAAGTTTCTTAAGAGAACCAACTCCCTTGGACTGATTGATTAAAAGTGAAGTAACCCTAATCTTGCAGAGCACTAAAAGCGCCTAAAATGTTCACAACGCTTAAATCAGAACTTTCCATTGCAAACTATTTTCGCTAAAATTAATTGCTCAAGCAATTCAAATACAAATCACTACTAGAAAAACAAGTTAATGGGATTATTTACATATAAATTCAATTTACAGACAAATCAAGAAAAGTCAAATTGTCACCGTTTCATTAAAATTTCTCTCCTGAAATCCCAAATTTTATTATCTCCCTAACAATAGCCCTATGAAAGTTCAGAAATGTCAAAGAAGAGAAGGTCTTCTCCATTGATTCATAACTTCCAATCACAATATTGCAAACATAACATCTCTGCAGCATTTCCCACACTGTGGTTTCCAAGTTTATCATTGTCCTGTGTGAGTATCAGCCAAGATCAAATTACCCCGAAAAACAAAAATGTAGAACACATTATTCTCCGCTGAAATATACCGTAATTATACTGAAAGTATGATATCCATAAGCATGACGCTCAGTGTCTGTGCCATTACACTCAAATACTCTCTCATAACATTTCCACTCACGTTAAATTGTCCTTAAGGAAACAACTGACAGAGACTCTAAGGAGATCAAGTGAAGAGAATGAGAGAAAATCTAATAATTTTATCCTTGTGTCCTTTACGTGTGACTGGGTGATTGTCTACACTGTGTGTGAGTAAGTGAGTGATAGAGGGAGTTTGTGTGTGCGTGTGTGTGTGTGTGTGTGTGCGTGCGTGCGTGCGTCTGAAAGTGAGTATGTCTGGCAGTTGCTTCACCTTTCAGATTTAATAATTCATTGCTCAAGTGGATCAATAAAAAGATAGTTCACTGAAATGCTGCTCTCTTTTCAGCACTTAAACTATTAGAAGAGTGTGTTTGTGTGTAAATGCACATTTGCTGTACATGTGACTGTGCTGTGTATGTGATAAAGTTTATCTATATTTCTGTTATTCATCAAAGTAAACATAAAAGTACTAAAAGTACGAGTGCGGCGTGTCTTGTATATGTGTGCAGACATGTGTAGCTACAGACGTGTGTGTGTGCTGATTGCAACTGACTGACTGACTGACTGTGACCCCATATTTGAGGACTCCTCCATCTTAGTCAGAATATTCAAGTGTGCCGCATTAAAAATATTCCCCCTGGCCAAAACTCAGATTTGGAAAGGTTCCATTGCTCTTCCCTGGCTTCATCAGTAAATTGAATGAGGCCATATGAGGCATTATTACATAAATGTTTGCGTGTGTTCTGTGTGTGCACATGTATCAGAGATAGAGAAGAATAGAAAAAGATGACCGACCTACCTACTTACCTACCTACCTTTCTAATTCTGCTGGCAGGACTGATAGAAAAGAACTTCAGGAAGCTCATCAAATGTCATACAACATGAAAACAAATTGTCTGACCTATATTCTCTTGTTATTTCGTTCCTCTGAGTGTCTCTTTGAAGATCCGTCTCTTCAGGTGAGTCAGCTGTTGTAGAGTCATTCGTTTTGATTGTGCTTTGCGAGAGAGAGAGAGAGAGAGAGAGAGAGAGAGAGAGAGCGCAACGGGCCACTTCAGTGTCAGACTTTCAGTGAGATATAAGCCACCATGTGATTGCACAGAATGAAAATTCTATGCACGTTATTTTAAGAATGCATCTAGTGGTCAAGATGATAAAAAAAGAAAGAGAAGAGGTAGACATGATCTACATGTTTACATTATGATTCATTTTTGTAGCAGCATGCGTTGACATTGAAAATGCAGTGCTTGTTTTTCCTTTTCGTTTCTTATTTGACAGAAATGAGGAGGAGCGAGGGCAGCAGGGAAAGACAGAGAAGAGACACACACAGACCGTTTCTAGCATATACTGATGGGATTTAAACAATGTCATCGTATAGAAACCATTCCGCACCACCACATCTGCTGTAAAACTGATCAAAGGCTTGAGCATTTTATTTGACTAAATTCTGATATAAATGACCAACTATGACTAAAATAAAAAAAAATCATTCAATGTTGGGAAAACTGTGAGAGTGAGATGATCTACTGACCACCTCCAGGCCCACGCCTGACACAGCACTCAGTCAGCAGAGCAGCAGACAATGTGTGAAGCAGTCATGAGTTTTACTATTCCCAGTAAAGTATGCTCTATAAAGTTCTGTTGTCACTCATGTCCCCATAAAGCTCAGTTTTACTCCTGAGACACAAATGCAGTATGCATACTGGGAGACTGTCACACACACACACACATCAATTTATGGCACCGTGTTGGCTATCTTTGTTATTCTTTTGGTATGGTCAAATATAGATCCTTGTAAAGGAGAAATTTTCTTCCTTATCACGCACACACACCAGAGTTCGGGTGACAGTTTGGACTAACAGGCCAATAAGTCATTTTAAGTGTGGACAGTAAATTTCTCTGGAGTTATGAGAGACAATGAAAAACTCTTCCTTTCACATTAGGTCAAAGTTCACAATAGCTCTTCTTGAGCGGCCATTTAGCTCTCGTTACAGGCAGTGTACGGCTGCAACGAACACATTTTCCTCTTTAATCTCAGAGAGTATCTAAGGTTTTTGTTAATTTAGAACTGTAATCTCAAAAAGTCTCACAATATTACCCCCTTCCACAGGCTCCGTGGAATTGTTGCTGATTTATTCATCACACAATAAAATTATCAGTAATTTACTAATCATTTAGTTTAATGCAATTTATTGCAAAAACTCACTACGCAACACCTCAATATTGAACCCTTTCCAAAATTCATATGTTATTTAATAACCGTCCAAATGTTAGAGTTGATTTACTTTCCAAATTATCTAGAATCATTTCACAAACTAAAGGGGACTATCTTTCTGGTCTGGCATCTTAAAATTAAATCTAATTTCCTTGCAGGAAACTTGGCATTAATGAACCTCACTGTCTCAGAACTCAAATATTTGCCAAGATGATTTAGTAAGCTGATGATCACAGCTCAGCCCAACATTATGTACGACTTTTTTAAATCATGTCACTGTTTTGGTTCCTCGGACCTTAATGGGATTTGGCTCTGCAAGGAAAGTTGATCATTTTGGTAAGTTTTGAGCTTTGGCTGATTAATCCGGCTTTGACTTGGAATGGATTCAAGCTTTTGAGCAAGAGGCAGTCTATGCATACAGAGTTGTTGAAAAAATGCCAATTCAGCTCCTGGATTCAAAGGCCCTGTGTTCTTAGTTGTCGTCAACAGTCAGACCTACTTATATCACGTTTTCACTGTGTTCTGCACTGTATATTCATGATGTGATGTAAAGGTTTATATGACACTTTGGTATTTATTTATGAGAAATGAAATAGGTACTTAAACAAAAAACATACTTGTGATCCATAATGCACAGTTTAAGATCTGTCATTTATTACAACTGATAAAAGCATTTGCACCCCTTAGAGTTCCCTGACATTAAAAAGCAGCGAGGAGCGGCAACATTAAGCATCGTCATATGATTTAACCTCAGACATGGACTGCTGTTGTCTGTTAAAATCTGTCACATGACACAAGAGTACATTTGACACATGCATGCACAAATGCACCAAAGCCTAAAGAATAACTTGTAAATAAATATGAAAAACATGGAGATATGTACCCAGGGACACACACACACTCCAGGAAAGCGCCTATATAAATCCAATGAAGTCTATTACTCAGACTGGAAGCCGAGAGGCCACATGGGCCACATTACCGCGCATACACACAAACACAGTCATACAGATACAACAGAGTGGCCCGGGGCTGTCATGGGAGAGTGGGCTGTCATTTGGAGAGTTGAGCTAACGGACCAGGAGAAAGGGATGGAGCAGAAAGATGAGAAAAAGCAAGAGGCAGTGGGGGGTTGGGAGCACAAGCAAAAAAAAAAAAAACAAGTGCTTGGATGGAAGAAGGAAAAAAAAAAAAAGACAAGTAAGAAAATGTGATTTACAAGGACATGGTACAGATATGGGGAATTAGTTTGGAAAAAGAGCCGTGACTGGAGTTGAGGGAGATCAAAAGGAGAAGAGAGATGAGGGGAGTAGGAAGAGATCAAGTTGGAAAAGAAAGCACAATTGATAGGTAGAAAATGGATGGCTCAGCAAGACACTTCCCCACTGATATATATATATACTTGAGGGTATTGGATATTCAACTTGATGTATTAGCCTACTGCTGTGCCACAAAAGTTATGTATTGACATCCTGAAGAGTGTGGAATTGAAAACTAATTGCAGTCTATCCCCAACAGGGAAACTATTTAGGCCTGTATCAAAGGAAATTTACTTTGAAAATCAATGTGCTGTTTCTTACCTTTCAAAAACACCCTGCACCTTGACATCTTAACAACTCCACGGTGAATATCATATTTGATTAGCTCTCCGATCTACTGGATCAAATTTGTTTCGATATTACCAAAAATAGTTCGGTCGTGAATCGCTCAGTTAGCACAATTCTTGCGCTGGGCATTTCCAAGGTGTGCAAAAGCATGTGGCAGGAATTTGTGATATAATTAATAGAATAATATCAATTACTGCAATATATGAGAAGAGACACCAGAGGAAATGATAAATTGGTGCAAACAATTATTTTTTTTTTTAACAACTAATTGCTGCAATGAGATCCTAGACTGTATGTAAGAGGTGGACGTAGCCACCGTGACATCACGCATTGGTTTGTGGACCATCTTGGTTTCGTGGTCGTCGCTATCTGCAATTTTTGGAGCCAGAAGTCACGTTAGGTCCACAAAGACCTCCTCTGATTGGTTAGTCACAAGTTAGTCCTAGCCTATAGTGTACCCTGCTTTATGGGCTAGTTTACGCTCATCGAACACCATGCTGTGTTGAAGAACACATAACTAGCAATTGAGACCATGAATTCATTAAGAAAGTTCTGAGGTAATTTATCAAGTGAGAAGTAGGGTCATTTTCTTATATACTTCCATACAATCTGACTCCTGTTTGGGGCCAGAGGAGTCGCCCCCTGCTGGCCATTAGAAATAATGCAGGTTTAAGGCACTTCGGCATTGGTTTCTTTTCTTTAGAACCAGAAGCTACGTTCACTTCTTTTATACACTCTATGAATGAGATGCTACATTAAGGTTATATATAACATCACTTAATGAAAAGACTCTGTCTGGCTTGCAGAGTTAACCAACATCTAAGAGTTTTATGTGGTCATTTTCTTGACGCACTGAACTTACATTAATTTGTGACAGCTGTGGAAATCTACTGTCTAAATTCATCATTTCAGCCAGTGAGACAGTTGTACCAGTTAAGTTATTAATTATAACTATCATATTAATTAATTCTAAAAAAATCAATGTCATCCATGAGCCAGCAATACTACTACTACTACTAGTACTATTAATAATAATAATAATAATAATAATAATAATAATAATTTGATAATTGGGTCTAGCCCTTAAAATCAAGAATTTATTTCCAGGTAATTATGTTAATAGTCAAACCAAGTATTTTTTAAATTGGACTGAGGAGACTTAGGAGTCAGTGTGTTGACGCACGGTTCTGCTCTGTTTTCTGTGGTTCGAAGCGTTTTACATCACCTCTCACAGGCTTGAAGTGTTCAACAGCGTGGAACGTGCATTGCTTAAACTTGAAAGTGGTTCAACTCGGGGGTACACAGTAACACTTTGACAATTCTCAGTCTTCTGTGGTAGTGAAAGCAACAGTTACCGCAGATCTAATGGGTGTCTTACCTCTGAGAGAACACTAAGCTGCTTTTCTTTTTTTAAGTGTGACAGAGTTGACATTCAGCCATGAAAGTGGACGCTGATTTCAAAGATTAGGAAGGGAAATCGCATGTGTCTGTGATCTGACGCCAAGTATGTGAATTTGTTTGCCCTTTATGTGTTGGCTTGGTTGTGTGTCTATATACAGTGTGTGTGTGTGTGTGTGTGTGTGTGTGTGTGTAACCTATCTCATCTGTTATTCTCGGCTTAGATCTGCAATCTTGGATGACCTTTTGTTTATATAAGCTGGGGCCGTTGCGGATTTTTGACTTCAAATGATAGGTTTGACACAAAGCCTTAAGCGACTTACTGACACAGTCCACAGTGCACTCTATTTGCCCACTGTAACTGTGAGTAAATACTGCAAGACTTTATGCAGTGTCTCTCCTCTTGTATGTATGTACGGGTGTGTGTGTGTGTGTGTGTGTGTGTGTCTGCACGCGCAAGGCCCTTTGGAGACTGAACAGACAAATCTTGCTTTTCTATGCAAATTCTGCGCAAAGAATTACACCAAACACAAATACAAACAAATCTACCCTGGCAAAGATAACATAAAACTAAGTGTTAGATTAAAGTGAGGGAGTAAGAGGGACATCAAAGAGAGGATAAAAGAGACGGGCCTGTCTGTCTGTGTTTCACTGATTCCTTTGTTTCAGATGTGCAGGATGACTGCGTGCAGGTCAAATACAATATCTTCTTTTCTGACTCACTGACTCACCCATAAAGTGATGTGCTAAACCAAGTAGCTTACATATATATATTTATATATATATATATATATATATATATAAATATATATATGTGTGTGTGTGTGTGTGTGTGTGTGTGTGTGTGTGTGTGTGTATATATGTATATATATATATATATATATATATATATATATATATATATATATATATGTGTATATATATATATATATATATATATATATATATATATATATATATATATATATATATATATATATATATATATATATATATGTGTGTGTAACATAAATTTACAAAATGCCTCTATAATTAGTGTTACGATGGCTTGTGCTGACTGTTCCACTGTTGCAGACAGGGTGTATTGGGGTATTAGATATTATAGGTACTCTCACTAGATATTACAGGCACTCCAGATAGCTTTGGCAGCAGGTCTGCTAAGACTAGCATAGTCTTGTCGTTACCTGCTGCAGTCACCCATCCCAACTGTGAGCCGATTTTCAACCCTCACAAGAAGTTGGGTTGACTGCAGTAAAAACAGCTAAACATGTACAGTGGGGCAAAAAAGTATTTAGTCAGCCACCAATTGTGCAAGTTCTCCCACTTAAAAAGATGAGATGTATATATATAAATATATATATATATATATATATATATATATATACTGAGTATACTTATATAATATATGTTAGCATGCACTGCATAACTGCAACTGATGTAACCCTTGGTATTTCACATAAAGGCAGTAATGCACATAGGTGACAAACAGTGATGTAACCACCTATATTGCACACAAGTGAAGAGTAATTGGAACATTCATTACATTTATGGTCACTGCACTGAATGGAGTGAAATATCCCCTTCTTCAAATATCCCTTCTTTAGTAGATATAAATTGGAAGGCTAACTAGGTCACTTTGCTCGCTGGAGTTTTGCAGTAGCTAGCGCGTTTGACCGCGTGCATGTCCCTGCACGTGACCCATAGCAGAGAAGAGATCTCAGACTGGCCGCCCTTTACGTCAATCAAGTCACAAACGCCACAGGGAGGATACATACATTCATTCATTTTCTAAACCACTTAGTCCTAATTAGGGACTTTTTTTTTTAATGTCACGCAATCTACCCGCACTACCTTTGGGATCTACCGGTCGATCATGATCGACGTATTGGGCACCCCTGGGGTAGAGTTAAGTCTAAAGTGATCTAAACTCAGCAGCTTAAAGCGAGCATCGGCTTAAGTGCCTGTGGAAACATCAAAGACTGAGAAATGAGAGAATGAATAGATTAAAATAGACAAAGAAGGAGAGAGACTAACAGAGTAAACAGCAGTTATCAATCTCAGAGATGACAGCGGCTGTGGTTTCAATACAATCTTCCTGAGCAGAGAATCACGTTTTTTCTCCCACGATTTTGAAGTCTAACTTACCACTTAGTATTTTTTATTTAGATTTTGGTAAAAGTTTTTTTGTCAAGAACACATTTTATGGTGTGTCAAACTCAGAACATTAATTGTTGCTTTACTTTGACTTAAACACTCTCTATTTATATGTATTAGATGTGTCTAGAGTTGCCGCTTTTCATATTTCTATCTTCATTTTCAGCCGACCCAGTGTTTCCATATAAGGATGCATCTAAAAATTCCATTTTATACAACAAAATGCTCAAGAATCAATATAATCATACATCTTAGTAAAGAACCCAAGCAACTTAAATACACTCAAGAAGCTCAACAAATGTATAATCAATTACTCAGTCACATGTGGAATCACAATGGGATTATGTGTTTCATCATGGCATGCTGGTATTGTGACTGGCATGGACACATTTGTTATGAATTAGTCTAGAAGGAAACTGTGTCATTTGCAGCTGATTGTCTAACATCCATACAGTATCTATACTGGCTTACTTTGTGCAGGGACTCGGGGGTGAAGCAATACACACTGATCAGCAGTAAACAGTTTCATTTTTTCTGCTGTGGGTATTAAACACCACAGCAGCTGTCAAACCGAGGGGTCAGCTAAAGGATTATTTGGTCAAATGAAGACCTATTTGTTCTGTTGACAAGACTGAAGCTGCTCAACCAGCTGTACCCATGATTCAGCAGACAGTTGTGTCGATGGCGAATCGCAGCACGGAGATGATGTTGAGAAGAAGGATGAGAAGGGGGAGCGACAAGAAAAGTAAGCGGAACGGAGAGAGGGAAGAGCACAGGATTCAAGAACTGTGAGGATAACAAATGTGACATGGCTGCCTAGGAGAGGGAAGGCTCGTCTGAGTAATAGAGAGCGGAAGAGGGAGAAGGAGAGGCAGGGACAGGAGGTGGACACGAGGGGTCAAAATGGGATTTAAAACATAAAGGCAAAGGGAAAAAGAAAAGAGGAAAGAAAAAGTTCCCTGACGAGGCAGACAGCAGTGTATCTAAATGAGTGTTCCTTCCGGCTAGTAGTTTGTAGGAATCATTGTTACCTCCTTACCCCTGGCTGTCCTCATTTCATCCCCTTCCGGTCTCTTCTCCTCTCATCATCCTCCCTTCCTACCCGGTCTTGTCAGACCCTCTCATTCCCTTTTGCCCCATTTCTCCTCATCTTGCCGTCCTCTCATCTTCTCTCCTCATGAAGGTTTCAAGATGACATTGCTGCTGCTTATTCATTGGTGCCATTCTTGAGCGAACTGCATATATGAACTGACAGCCGCTCGAACACTCACGTTCACACACACACACGTGCACACGTGATTCAGATCCACATTAACATACAAGGGCAGACAAACACAAACACACCACAGACAGGCGCACACACACACGCACACACACACACACACACACACACACACACACACACACACACACACACACACACACAGGGCCAGGGGGAACAAATAAGATGAATGACAAGTGACATAAGTGGTTAGAAGAAGGACTCCCGTGAATATCAAAAGACCTTGTAGAGAGAACAGAGTGACCCTTCCTAGTGCGTCCTTTCTGACATCAATCCTGCCAGCATCCTATCATTTGATATTTAGTCTTACCTGTAAACATGTGGGTGTTTATGTGTGTCTCCTCGTATTCTTAAGTAATCACAAGCACCTATTATTGTTGTAATGTGTAGATATGCGACATGCTGTGATGATGATGAGACTAATAAATTGAGACACAGGTTTCAAAAGGGACACGGAACGTGGTACAAATTGCATTATTTTACTTGTTTATTAGTATAACTTGGTGTTTCTATATCATAGACACACCTCATTAGGCCCTAATATACAGATGGCAAAGGGACATGCAGGCAGCAAAAAGGGCAAACTTCATATAAATAGACTGTAGTAAGTCACACCTCACCTCCACCAAACTGCAGTCTACAATTTTACTGCTGTAGCAAAACTCAAACATTGATATATTTATGTATAATTTGGGGACTTTGTGGTAAAATGCATTGTGATTGGCGGAAGGATTCCTGGCTTCACCCTTGGATCTTAAACTGATGTGATGATAGACGGGAGCAGAGAGCACACAGTATGAAAGGACGGGAGTCAGGAAGCTGTACCTAGAGGGAGTTCATATGTCAGATGTCATATCATATGGAGTATGGAGTCAGTACCTTGATTCTAATTGATTTATAGAACTTTTTCCAGAGTCTTGACTGAGCTATCTGGTTCTTGAGGCTAAAATCTTTGTACATTTGAAACATATTTTAGCGTGGTGTTGTTTTGGTAGCATTGTGGAGAAGTAGCACTCTCTAAACTCTACTAAAAGGTGGAGCCATAATCTCTGTAAGTACAAGAGGCCTTGACATGACTTGAAATACTGCATAACTGCTAACTTGGAGAGAATAAAGTGGTCTTCCTCTTGTGATACGAGCTCTAACGTATCATATACATTTTTAATGCCTGCCATCCATTCAATTATTGTGTCTGCTGAAAATTTACACCGTAAATCAATTATTGGTATAAAAATGTTGGCTACATCTAAAAGTGACTCATAAACATGGATGCATTCTGGCATTGTGACTCTATCCCTTACTGCAATGTATTAATAACACACACACACACACACACACACACACACACACACACACACACACACACACACAAGCTGGCATTCTGACTTCATCCCTGGGCACAGCACATAAATCTTCCCTAATAACAGCGGTGGCATTTCAGCAACAATAGGGATTACACACAACCTCTGTCGAATGGTCTACCAGCCAGAACACACACAGACACACACAAACACACACACACAGTCAAGATACACAATATGTTGCAAGTTACTCAAGTTCCACTGGAAAACAGGGAGTCAAACAGTAAAACAGAGAGAAACTTTCCCTTGATTTCCCCTGTTTCCTCTTGTGAATGATGTGGTATATACATTTATGTCTAATAATGTCTAATCAGTTAGGATCAAAATGGATCAGGCTTTTTATTAAAGCAGAAACCAATCCATCAAGAACACTTGGACTTGACGCGGAGGATTTGGAACACAAAGATATTGCTAAAAAGTCCAAGAGAGCAACCAGCAGGATGGATAATCACACAGGTTATAAACAGTCTGACTTTATTCAGATACTTAAACCACTTAATTTTGAGATAAAAACCACTGGTGAGCACACCTATAAATACTGCTTATAAAACTGTTTGGGTGATAACATTGCTTTTTAATTTATTTTCTATTAGAAATGAGTGAAAATGGCTTCTTTAAAACTTGTATGATTGTCTGACTGCTTGTGTCAGCTATTGCTATCATAAGCGATGTCATCATCGCCCAAAGAACTGACTTTTAACATGAAAATGATGGAGGACATACATGAGGGATTGACAATGGAGATGGACCCTCTTATGAAAGTGTAATAAAATATACTGCACACCATGAATGCCTCTCTCCAGTTGAGGTAAATAAATACCACTGAGACCTGTCAATATGTTCTACATAATCACGCATCATGTCATGTAATCATGTCCTGCAACAAGACGCATTTTCCACTTGTTCTTGGGGGGAGCATAACTAAGATTTACCACGTAGAAAAAACCCAAATGCATACAAGCAGGTGTGTGCATTTGAGTGTTCCTTATGGTCCTCAGACAGCTGGGTGCTCTTGATTTAACAGCCCATAGGGAACCTTTTACTTTCAAACTGTTCATCTTGTTGATAACAGCACTCTAGTGAACACAGAGCAGCAGACGGAAGTTCATCTTCAAAATCAGCCTTCGGTAATTCAGCTGAAGTAGCACTTTAACATCAATTGATATCAATAGATTGAGTGAGATGCCTGTTTCAAGTCAATTTAGATAAGGGCAGCTCCACTCATACTGACGAAAGAGCCAACTTCACCTTTTATGGAGCATACAGTATATGAATCAACAAACCTGAACACACATTTGCATTGATGATGAACCTGCAGAAGCACATTTTATTTTAGTCCTTAACTGTATACTGCACGGTCTGGTCCAACATAACAACCCTGGAGCTGGTGAAGACGTCTTCCTTAAACCAGCCTGTCCACCTGTCATGCTTAAACCAACTGTTGAGGCAGAGAAAAAGTCAGTATGCTCATAAATGTGTTTTTGCTCTGGTTTGCCCCTGCTGGGTCTGCTACGACAACAACGTGTCCCACAATAATGTACTAATGAAGAATGGTGAATGAGAGTTTCTGAAGCGTCACCGCACATAATGGAAATTTGTAAGGTAGTTTGTGAGAGTAGTCACACTATTCATCACTGTCATGCTGTCTCAATCTCCATCTGGTGGAGTTAAGAAACTGTTCTGCCACAGCAACTGTAGCAACTTCATTTCGAGCCGTACATCGCTTTCTGTGTTACACAAGACACTTCTGATGACACAGTTCAGATCACTACAGAGCACAACCTACAGAGGAAAGCACTTAAGCATGCATAATTTTGAAACTGTTACCCCGAAAACCCACTGGGGATGTCTGTGTCCGTGTTCCGGCTGCAGTCCGGTTTTGCACCGTCCTCAGCGTGACTGTAGAAAAACAGGGGAGCGATTCAGAAGCGTTTGAGGCGCAGAGCGTTTTGCCCTTCTGCCTTGCTCAGATTTTGTTGATTTGGTCATTTTCCCAAAATTTACGTCTCCAAACAAGCTACATTTCGTATTTTGTTTGTTTTAAAAATGTTTCTTGTGTGTATTTGCTACTTATTTGTGCTTCAGTCTACAGACAGCAGCTTAAGTGAAAGTGAAATTGTTTTTCCTACATCTAAGACGAACCTCTTCTGGGACGCCGAGCCGCTTCTGGGACGCGGCACAGCCAGTACGCGATGCAGACACCCCCGGTGGGTTTTAGCCTTTAGAACAAGCATTCTGTCTCACGAAGCCCAAACCCATACAGAGACGTGTGCCTGCACTGCCAGGGAATCTAATATCTTGAGAGGACAGTTGGATTGTTTCCCTCCTGGCTTAGAGTTAAGGTCAGCACTGAGACCAAATAACAATTAAAGTGAGATGTGTTCAAAGCATTATATACACTGCTCCTATTTACAGTAATGTTAACGATTGGCCTGACAGATTGCATACTAGATTGCTACTTACCATTGCTGCTTTGGTGGATCGCTGGTAATTACAGTGTACTAATGATTATAGTTTGTAATAATCTGCATGCCATTACATTGACTTTATAGGAAAATAATCAGGTGTTAAATTCATAAACACCATAACCTACTGCCGAGCCTGAGGGTCTTTTAACTGCTGTCTCTAATTGATCTGTGACTGGAGCACTGCCCCAACTTACAACTCATGCGACAGTTAAAGTTGCCGTGCAGTCATTACTTAATGTGTGAGGCTCAGTAACAGGTGATGGAGATGCACAATAGTGTCACTGCAGTCCAGAAGAGTGATTTCCACACACCGCGACTCAAGACTCTCCCCTATAATTACAGCTATTGATAAGAAGCAGCAAGTACTTACTCATAATTACTGGTCTCTCTGCTAGGTAACAGCTGTCGGCCACATTATGCCAGAATTTCAGAATGGGATTTGTGAAACTTCCAGAAACTGAGGAGAGGGAAAGAAAAATGCAGAAGAGCGGAGGAAAGTTAGAGAAGGAGCCTTGTATGAAGAAGGAGTGCATATTGTGTATAGATTTAAAGATCAACAGATGCTGTATGATCATCACTCATCAGCATCACTGCTCTGATATGGCTGTGGCAATGTCCTCACAGAGGTGTCTGTGATTATTTTGCAACAGTCTGGTGCTTGTTGCACAAAATCATTCCCCCAGTTGGAGTCTGTAGATGGAACACATATCTGCTGCTTTGATTTGAGGGTTAATTTCGGTTTCGTTTCTGTGCTTTCAGTGGGCAGATTTGTCCAGGACTTGTAGGCAGCACTTTTAGCAGTGTTTGAACGAGCTCTCAGCACCTTTCTGAGGCAAGAGTGCATCCAACAATTTTTGTAATATACTGCAATCAACAATCCAACACGCAAATGTTGGATTGAGCTCTCTCAGTTTTCATTCTTCACATAACCGGTTCCATCACTTTTAATATGTACAACCAAGTGCAACACCATGGATGCCTTTAAGGAAAGATTGTCTGAAAGTGTTATCCATTTGAACAATTACCACCTCTTGTCGCCTCTTACGAAAGACAGGCTTTTCATTTGAAACAGCTATAAACACTGGCTTCAGCTTGTCACAGGTGATGGAGGTTAAGGGGAGGCATCTAACCCCCATAAAAGAGGGAAAATATATCTTACAGAATTGTTTATTTCCAAGTGTTCCTAGCTCGCTTGCTTGTCACTGAAGTCTATATTCAGGCATTCCCTGGGCTTTGTTGAGCGTTTCTGTCTGAGCTCCACAGCTTCACGGTGAGGACAAGACTTCAGGTGTTGCTGTTTCATGCAGTCACAAGGACAGGTGGCTCCAAAAGCATAGACTCATTCAAATAATCCCTCTAAATCATCATCACGTACCAGAAGTGTGAGGCGGTGTCTGTATGTGACCCTGCCCTCTGCCTGTACTGTCTTATTTTGTTGTGTTCGGGACATTTCTGGGCATTAAACTTTGGGCTCCGAGTGTGTGGACCCCAGCCAACAACATGACAAAGATGCTGAGCACAGGATGCAATAAAAACATAGTGACCAGGTGTCAGATCATTAGCACATATCGTTGAGCCAAGTTTGAATATTGCATTCTGCCTTTAAATCCAGATGTGCTGTTTGGTGGCTTTGGAGTTGCCAAAAGGCACCTTTAAGAGAGTTGGGTTGAATAATGTGATTTATCAGATAATCGAGCAAGTAACTTCCTCTCTCCATTAATTGCTTTTTCTAATGAATAATGAATCATTGGCAATTGATTTTTCAGTTTCACGTAATCAGCCCAACTATGGTCTTCAATAAGAATTAATACAGTGAGCTACTGTTTTGTTTGACGTACAGATTTATTCTGCTATATGCTAGTGTTTATGGAGTGCAGTGGAAGAAAGGCCCAGACGCAGAGACGTGCAGAGAAGTGAGCCCCAACAGGAGAGGAGAGTGTTTGGGGTGCAGTGGGAACAATAGACTAAAATGCACAGGAAGCCAGTTCTTCTCAGCGGAGAATAGGAATGCACAAAAAGCAAAATAGATTTGTTTGTTTTCAAATGGCCACCATCAAAGTATGCACAAGGGAGGTGCAAGGCTCTGCTCTGCTGGGACACTGAGACAGATGATTGTTTACAACAAGGATGCCACTGTTGTCTTTGTTGTTTTCCTTTAATTCACTTGTTCTCACTTAGAAAATAACATTTACTCTAAAGCATCCAGTCAAATTAACATGGGAAAACATGCTTTTTTCTGCCTTTCCTCTCTGAGGAGGCAATGGTGAAGCTGTGGAAAGACAAGGGATACATTTCTGAGATGTTACAGTTCTTCTTTCTCTCTTTTATTCTGCCTACATGTCTGCCTGGCTGTCTTTGTCTGTCTGGCTGTCTTTGTCTGTCTGGCTGTTTCTTTCCCTCCCTTTCTCTCTGCTATCTTTTAACCACCTTGCCCTCGCAATACCCTTATGTCAGAAGAGATACGCAGGTCTTCACATATGTAATCAAAGGGCGAAAAGAGTTTGGGTCTCTGTGTTGGGGTGTGACAGAAGGTGTGTGAGTGATGAAGAGCGAGAGAGAGAGAGGGAAAACGGCATCCAAAAACTACATAGGATTTATTCTCCCGAGCAATGTTTTTTTCATCCGCTTTATTTTCTACCCTCATATCTATTTTTTGTCGCTTGCCTCTCCTTTTACCTTTGAGAGTCTGCTCTGCTTCCTACTCTGATCACTGATCCAGCTGTGTGCAAATAAATTGGGGGTTTCATTAAGAAAGTAGCAATTAACCAAGTTCATTCTAACTGTCAAAAACACTTATGTTTGCATGTGTCTGCGAGTGTGTTCGTTATACGGCACATAAAGGGCAGAGTGCACCTGTCTGCAAGGAGGGTAGTGATTCTAAAGAAAACATGTTTTATCTCCCTCTTGAACGCATTTCAGGGCGGATGGGGAGATGGATTTGCTTGATGTCCCGATAAAAAGCATGGTGATTAGTGAGAGCATCTGCACAACAATACACATACCTATATGCATACACATGCACACAAAATATAGGCTTTTCAGAATACCTCCGCATCAGCAGACAAAATCACGCATAATATTTGCAATTGCACACCCCAGCACTGCTATCATCTGCAGACCTACGAGCGGGACAGAACTACTTGTAAAAGACAAGAGTGCTTAAGAGGCTGAAGAGTTGTCTAACACACTTACTTTACAATGTACACGGCTAAAGTGCAGAATAAATACTGTATTTCATCGATGGGCATGCAATGACAAGACTTACTCTCCTCTCAGTGTGGACAAAGAAAACACTGTGTGCCTGTGTGCATGAAAAAAACCCGAAAACGATCGGTTTATGGTTTGTTGAATCTTAACAGAATCATTGGAAAACATGTTGCAGCAGAATAAGTATTTATTTTCAAAAACTGCATCCTAATTGGAAAATTGAATAGATTAGAATAAAAGTGGAAAAGGAAAAAAAAAACACCAGATTGAAGTGTTTACTTGTTAATTAGCCTCCCTGGTTTGATAGAGCAGTAACTCATGCAAAGTTGCTTAATATCACATCGCGCATCTGAGTCGGTTTCACAACATGTCAAAGTATTAAGTATCAGTATTAAAAACATGTCATTAAATACTGCATGTGTATTCACAGCCAGCTAGGTTTATGTATCAAAAAGCTACAGCATACTTGCAGTTAGAAAAAAAAGTTCTAAAATGGATTACATATGCAGAGGTAAGCAACCAAGAAACAAACACACATGCAAAATAATATCAAGTACTTAATTACAGGAAACCTAAAATACACATGTGCATATAATAATTCACAGGGCGGCTTTGTGGTTTTAAGAAAAATGTCTTGACTCATCCTCTTTAATTGTTTTCTTTGTGCTCATTACTTTTACACCTGTTCTGAGTGCACCAGTGCCAAATGTGCAGAATATTCAGTCTTGCTGAGTCTGAAATTGCCATTCTCAGCAATTATTTCGTCTATTATTATATGGCAAGAGGCTTGGATCTTGTCCATTTTCTGCACTATGTATAATGTACGTCACACACAGGTGAAAGCTTGCAGAATATCTACAAAGATCTCTAACCGAGGAATGATTGGGTTCAAGCTGCTCAACAGACAAATGTGCATACACATGCATGCACACAAACGTCCAGTTAGCTTAACCATGACACTCAAAAGCACGGCCAGGACAGCATGAATAGGAAATGACTCCCATCTGAACAGAGCTGAAAGGACAGTCAGTAACCAGTGTCTAGGAAGCAACCAACCAAAAGACTATTATTCAACCATGCATTCAACGCTCCTTTACTATCCATCCTTTAACAAGCATTGACTTCCGAATGGGACACGCATTGACTTCAGAGAGGACTGTCTCCGAGAAGTGTGGCCTCAGAGGGGGACAAGTATCGACTTCAAAGGACACATGCTTTGAAACACATTAGATTCAAATGGGGTACATTCAATACAGCATTAGCTTGAAATGAGTCATCCTTCATAGTTTATTGACTTCAAACAGAGAGAAGGAGGTGAACAGCAATATACCCCATTACTGATATGCAGTACAAGTCAGCCTTAAAATAAAGTGTAGGACACAACACTTAAACCACAGTTTCACCTTTTTCGATTTAAAGAGTGCTGCGACAGATTCAGGTGGTAAACTACTTTTGGGACCCTCCATCACAAAAGGATTGCTTTATTTCCAATTCCCCATGTTCATACAAGAATGTTTTGTCTAACAAGGTCATGTCAGCATATATTTAAATAGAATTTTGCCAAGGGCACTTCATTAAAAAAGAAAAAAGAAAACAAAAAAAAGTAATAAAACAGAAAATTGGTTTCCTACGCAAATTTTAAAGATCAAGGTGCTTAACAGCTTGTTAAGAAAATGAAATGATCTGTAATTTTTAATCCTGATATTTAGATAGCCAGTGGGTGATTTGTTTTCAATACAATATTGTGACAGTTGGCAATTAGGTTTAGTAAATAATTACAGTATATTACTTGCATACATTTTCACATTTTTATTATAGGACATCATTAGATGCTGAAGAAGAAAATGCAATTTATAAAACTTTCATCCAAGAGGACACTGATATAGACCCAACCACACTACTTAGAATAGAGGATATATTATATCAGACATGCTCATTTTCACTTTTCTTTGGGGGTCCGACTATAATATTTTTACACGGTGTGATGTTTAAAAAACACATATTTCTCATATGGTGCATCCTGCTCTTTTTAACCTTCTTTCTGAATGTCTCCTTAAGGCACCCATCTCAAAAGCCCAGTCTGCTTTAATTGCTCAGCTCCCTCAAGCCTGAGGAGGTTCTGCTCACCAGCTCTCCGAAGACGATCCATGTTATCCGCACAACATGCTAACGCCAACTTCAACTGGCTAAATTACCAACTAAATGGCAAAACAACATAAAACATGCCAAAATGTACAGCTTCCAAGTCTTCCAAGTCGGTTATGGATGGCCGGAATTGATCCCTGCTTGAGCTTTTACCGTTACCGGTCCTCGTCAAGACAGCAGTCCACAGTAAAATAACATTACTCACACACACATTGCACTTTTGTAGTGGTTGTGGGGACATTTCTGTCACATTGCCATCCATAAGGTAAATCCACTCATCTTCTCTTACCTTCGACATCTTAGTTTTGCCAGAGCTAGCATTAGCAAGATACCAATAATGGACAGCAAGGAGATTTAGATTTTCAGTGGGCTGGACAATTGATATGCTGATGGGCTGCAGGAGGTCACATGTTAAACAAACCCTTTACAGCGTTTACAACATTTAGTGGAAGATGAAACAGAAAAACAAGAGAGGATGGCCTTTTCTCATAGTTTCAAGGTCTCTAGACACACCGGGGACACATATATATGTTGAAAAGACATTAAAAAGTGTATTTTGCATTATATGTCCCCTTTAATGCATTTAATAATATTCAGTGTTTGTGTTCCTTCAGGTCTTTTAAGAAAGAACAGAAACCTCTGCAGAGGTTCGTAAAACATTTAATCAATAAAACGGTCAATAAAACAGAAACAAAACAAAGAAAAATAGAAATATTCTTCCAGACAAACACACACTCAAATGCACAAAAAACATATGCACTGTGCACGGTCTGATACACACTCACATTCACACAGATACACGTGCAAAAACACTGTCAACACTGACATGCCTCACTGCTTTCTGCACACTGTGACGAGATCAATGAATATGTTGACATACAACACACAGTAGTGATTACATTCTCATTTCTATTAGCGTGTGTAATGTGAATCCACTCTTAAACCTAATACACACAGAAAACCACAATGTATTCATAGATAAATAAAGGATCAGAGCCCCCTTATCGTGTTCTCTCCTGCCTTCAAGCACACATCTTTCTTCCAGCTCTCATCTTTCCTTCATTTACCACCATCTCCTTGCCTCTCTCCGGTACAGTAAATCTCCTCTGCTGTGAGGTTTGGTGGAGAAGCAGATAGTCAGTGACACTCCCAGTGAAGCAGTCAGCCTGATACTGGCTCCAGCTCTCCATGGGGGATAAGAAAGTGCCCAGAAAACAAAAGAATGCACACACGTGCATGCACACGCAGCCACACATACACTTTGAATTACTACTCTTGTGAAGATTGCCACCGACTGGATCCAACACCTGGCACAACCCTCTTTATATGAGAAACCTAAACCTTCAATCCAATCTATACCAATACTATCTGATACTACCATATTGCCAAACCAAGTTTCTTACTTTACGTAAACTCAAAGAAGATAAAGGCAAACAAGAGAAAGTTGTGGATAGTATTCGGTACATGATACTTTTTTTGGTATCACCTCTATTGAGGTTCCAAGCAAGCCGAGCCAACACTAAGAAAGTGACGTGAAAACACTGGAGACCGTTGACGGGCCAGAGGGAGTCATCACTAAAGTTGTCAGTGGCACAACACTAGACACTAAACCTGCAATGTATAAATAGCCAAGCTATTATCAATGGCGACTGCATTTTTTTCTCCATTCACTCAACCCAGATCGCCACTATCAAAAATACAATCCCTTCATTTTAAGAGTAGAATAGCTCCTTTAAGAAACAGGGTTATGTATAGGGTGGTTGAGCGAGTAGGACTGCCAGAGAACGATGGTGAATGCAAACAGAGCAGAGGGGAAGTTTAGCAGTGAAGTTGTCAGTTATAGCAGAACATGTTCAGTAAGTTGTAAACTACAGTTGGTCAGTCAATAAAGACAAGAGGGCTAACACCTCAACACCTAACACATGATGGCCAACAAAGAATTCTGCTTACACTGAGGGTACTGTCTAGAGTGAAAGGCTAAGTACCTGGTACCAATTCATGTTCACAGACACAAATTAGTAGATTAAATTTACTGACTATTTTACAACCTTCTGTGAGACTGGGTTGGACTTTGACGAGATGCTGCATGCTTTTATCACTAGTAGGCTGGACTATTATAATGTTGTTCTTTCTGGACTACCAAAAAAAAAAAGTCATAGATCAACTCTAATCTTTTTAATTACATTTTTTATCTATTCTTTTCCATTGAGGAAGAGTGGAATATTATGAAACTCTTCATCCTCTGGGAACCATTTATAAAATGCTGCACAAATCTTTTCAGTAGATCTTGAAATAATAACTTTTGATCAATTAACTGTGTGTCCTTCTGGTGGAACAAGAGGAAAAGTTAAGGATCATCCATGAGGATTCATCCTCCATGAATGTCTGTCCCAAATTTCATGGCAATCCATCTTCCTAGTAAAATTGAAAAAGGTCATCCTCATGATGGCATTAGAAGTAAAGACAGATAATTGGGTCAACAAAGCCATTAGGATGCATCCTCTGGGCATCATGATTGTACAAAATTCCATAGCAACCCATGAAATATTTGTAGATATTTCTCAGTCTGAGCCAAAGTTTCCAACCAACATTGCCATCCATAAAGTTGGTCAGTATGGCTAAAAATATGTACTTGCATGTATGAGCGCTTTCACAGACACTCAAACCTGTATTGACAACCCTGCAACACACTCAAGGCGTAAGGGTGTGGCTATCTGTTGGTTACGGTCTGTCTTGAGGCTTCATGCTCACTGAGTTGTGTTCCTACGTAGCTGCTGTAAATGGAATATGACAGATGCAGGGTCACTGCCTTCATTTGTAACACAGGCACCAAAAAGAAAAATGAAAATCATGCTGCAATTACTGTCACTTCAAGGCTGAGTTAGCTGTACGGTAACCCCAGGCTAGCCTTAGGTAGCCCTAAATGAAATGATGAGTCACTGACTTTGAGCCTGCTTAAAAAGGCTGTTTGCGTGTGTGCGAGTGTGTGTGTGTGTTCATTACTAATGCCATGCCAGAGGGACAAAAACATCACCAGTGGGGAATTAGGAGGATGCACTCAGAAACAGCGTACTGAATATAGAGAGACTGCTCCATCTCAGTGTACATGTTGTGTGATTGTTTATGTGCACGCACTCTAGTGTGTGTGCGGGTGTGTGCGTTCATTGATGGCTTAAATAAAAATAAAGTGAGAAGTGAGAGGCTGTTTGCGGGCGATTAGTCTGACCCCCAGTATTAGCTCTTTATTTCCCCTGGTAGCTAAACATATTAGACCATCCTCTAGCCCTTGAGCTGCGCACACACATGCACACACACAAATACTGTCATACTCAAACGCCGACACAGACAGGTATGCTGAAAAACTTACATGTGACATGTCTCTGAAATAGAAAATAAAATCACATGGAGTGATAAATAAAAGTCAGATACATTCTAAATTGGATTCTTAAGGTTATCAGCTTACAGGGTAACTCATCTGCAAAAAAAAAAGAAAAAAGTTGTAAGCCTTTGAATTCTAATGCCCGTCACTTTACCACGGAAATCCGGCGTTTTAATCCCAGATCGGCTAAATTCAGTCGTCTGGAACAAATAGCATGGGAAGGCTGACAAGGAGATGGGGAAAATGTCATGAAATCCATAGGAATTCTATATGCTTGGAGTAAGACTCGATGGGAACTGCCGATTACACACGTAAAATATGGCAGAAGTCGTGACAGTATGAGTGGCACTTGGATTAAAGAAAATATATAGTGTAAGGAGTAAGGACTTATTCTTATTCTTATTTGACCAACTTAGAATGAAAGGATGGAAGGTGGTGCGAGGGTTGGTGAAGTCCCAAATGCATAATTCGCCTCTTTGAGCCTCACCTGTTCTCTGAGGCTGAAATTTATCTCACAGCTACTGCAGGGGGGATAATATTAGGAGCGGCTGAGCTGAGGGCTTTATCTTAAGGTCAGGTTTTACATATCATATCCACACACACAAGAATTATGCAAACACAGCTGTTCAAAGTTGTTGAGAGTTAAGCACACAAATATTGTACGTGTAAAAGTTGGGAGAACGTCTGCGCACACACGCACACGTGCGCACATGTATGCTGTCTCGGACATGGCGACACGCACACAATCAAATACACAGATAGCAGTGGTGACAGCACCTATCTGCCACCCACAGTAAGTGACCTGGGTTAAATATGTAATGAATGCTTGTCCCATACTCAGGATTAATGGGCTGTGGAGAGAGGAGATAAAGGCACATCATTACCACACACACATAATAGGATAACAAACATCATTAAGAGTGGTGGAATCTTGCTTGTGTGAATTTTATATTTCTAAGCTGATATTTTGTTTACAGCAGATTACTATACTGTGCTACTGGTGATGTGAAAACAAAGCAAACTTCCAGTGTTTGAAAGGTAGGAATATCCAATGGCTTCCAGAAATATGGAATGATTATATGGATAATAATAGATAAAAGAACCGAACAGTAATTTTCTATGCCAAGAGACCGGTTTCCCAGGGCTAAAGACAGCAGTATGACATGATCAGTTCATTTCAGCTTCCCCCCTCCCCAACCCAGACAAAAAAATCGTGAAATCTCCCATTATTGTCATTTGCATGTTTTTCGACATCACCCATAATAAATCATGCCATCCAGTGCTGTCCAGTGGTAAGAATGGAATGCAAATCACTTCACTCCATCCACCCAGTCCTCTCTCCTTTCCTTCCGAGTCACGGTTTTCTTCACTCCTTTAGCCTTCCCCCCCTTCCTCATACATCTCCCACGACCACCTCCCCTTCTGCCTTAATATGCCACATTACAGAAATAGTGTGTGCCTTATGATGGTTGGAAACTGACAAAACAGTCTGTGTAACTGTTTAAACAAAAGGCTTGTTCAGGGAGGTGAAAATTGAAAACTGCTGCCAGCGCGGCAGGTGATATTATTAGCTTTTGGAGGATTATGTATTACATTACACGAGTTTCATCTTACCAACAAAATCAACCATGCGGAGACAAACAGGTCCGCGGTAAGTTGTTCATCCAGTCAGCAGTAGGTAGAGTTAATGCTGTTGTCGAAAATGTCCAAAACCTTTTTTTTTTTTTTTTTTAAAGAGGTTTAGCAAAAACGCATTATATAAGAACGTAGTGTGGTCAGCCAAGCTGTGTAACATGTGCAGACACACAGTTTTGAATAATAGATATTTATGCATGCCTCATATTGTATTAATAGAAATCTTTTATTATTCTCCTGCCTCTTATCAAATGTTGTAAAATGCTTTTTTTATTCTTTTTTTTTTATTGTAGTTTCATGTTTGTGTATCCCAATGGAACACGTGCCGTCAATTCCAACTACTCCTCTTGTCTAAAATCTTTGATCTACAGCCCAGAGACCTCGCATTTTGCATAATGTATGTAGATGATTTAAATTTCCTAATACACCCAGAGATATTCAGACATAAACGTATAAAGATACCGTCAGTGCACACGGCACACAACAAAAGGTAGCTAAGCTTGCAGAAACATGCAATTCACAAACATGTACAGTGTGCACACATTCCCACACTCTCCATTCTGTGTTCATTCATTTGTCCCCGTAGATGTGGTGTATGCATAATCTCTTTTAATAATACATAACAGTAATAAAGCTACTTATTCCATTATTAACACTTTGGTGCTAGGGGACACCCATGGTTTATTCTACATCATAAGCTGATACACTGCATGGTCATACACACACACTTACCAACTATCATACAAAGTTATGCGCAGGCATTGTTGCATATTGATAAATTCATATATATTCAGAAACACTGATGTGATTGCTGATGTGTGCAAAGAGCGTGGTCATGACTGAGGGTGACTGGAGGGTCTTTGATTGCGACTGAGTGGCTGTAAATAATTCAGAAGATGATGGTGATGGTTGTCTCCTTGTACAACACCTTCTGATCATAAAGGGCATGAGAGAGAACAGGTGGAGGTGATTGTCTTGCCAGTAAATGGCTGCAGCTCTGAGACTCTTCAAACAAGATATGCAAGATGTGCATGTAGCCTTACACCACTGGTTATATATATCTGCTTTCTAATCAGCCTATTTAATGACACATAATGTCCACAAATATTAGTTTCCCTTCATGAAAGTTATGAAACTTGCAAGTGCAAAAAATAACAAAATGAGTAATCTCTACTGACATCCTAATATTGCCATTGTGTGTAAGACTCATAGCAACGGAGAAACCATTCTAATTTTGGTGCATGATAAAACTATGATGTCGCTGAGATCAAAAAGTCTTGGAACCTTGCCTGTTGAAAAAGTGCTACGGTGGGCCAAAAAGTGAAAGTCAAAAATGAGTAACAAACGTTTGAGTGCGTCAGCGTTTCATCATTGCAAAGAAATTCATTACTTCAGTGCATTTAAATAAAGTCCTGAGTGTAATAACGGTTTTGATCTCACCTAGATTTTTTTTTCTTCTGGAGATTATTTGCTGCCTGTTTTTCAGAGAAAAAGTGGTTTCATACCAGGCATGAATTTCTGTTTGAAATATATACTGGTTTGTAATGGAAGCTCACATACAGTGGGGCAAAAAAGTATTTAGTCAGCCACCAATTGTGCAAGTTCTCCCACTTAAAAAGATGAGAGGGGCCTGTAATTTTCATCATAGGTACACTTCAACTATGAGAGACAGAATGGGGGGAAAGAATCCAGGAAATCACATTGTAGGATTTTTAATGAATTAATTGGTAAATTCCTCGGTAAAATAAGTATTTGGTCACCTACAAACAAGCAAGATTTCTGGCTCTCACAGACCTGTAACTTCTTCTTTAAGAGGCTCCTCTGTCCTCCACTCGTTACCTGTATTAATGGCATCTGTTTGAACTCGTTATCAGTATAAAAGACACCTGTCCACAACCTCAAACAGTCACACTCCAAACTCCACTATGGCCTAGAGTAGGCCAAAGAGCTGTCAAAGGACACCAGAAACAAAATTGTAGACCTGCACCAGGCTGGGAAGACTGAATCTGCAATAGGTAAGCAGCTTGGTGTGAATAAATCAACTGTGGGAGCAATTATTAGAAAATGGAAGACATACAAGACCACTGATAATCTCCCTCGATCTGGGGCTCCACGCAAGATCTCACCACGTGGGGTCAAAATGATCACAAGAACGGTGAGCAAAAATCCCAGAACCACACGGGGGGACCTAGTGAATGACCTGCAGAGAGCTGGGACCAAAGTAACAAAGGCTACCATCAGTAACACACTACGCCGCCAGGGACTCAAATCCTGCAGTGCCAGATGTGTCCCACTGCTTAAGCCAGTACATGTCCAGGCACGTCTGAAGTTTGCTAGAGAGCATTTGGATGATCCAGAAGAGGATTGGGAGAATGTCAGATGGTCAGATGAAACCAAAATAGAACTTTTTGGTAAAAATGCTGAGTTGCATCCAAAGAACACCATACCTACTGTGAAGCATGGGGGTGGAAACATCATACTTTGGGGCTGTTTTTCTGCAAAGGGACCAGGACGACTGATCCGTGTAAAGGAAAGAATGAATGGGGCCATGTATCGTGAGATTTTGAGTGAAAACCTCCTTCCATCAGCAAGGGCATTGAAGATGAAACGTGGCTGGGTCTTTCAGCATGACAATGATCCCAAACACACCGCCCGGGCAACGAAGGAGTGGCTTTGTAAGAAGCATTTCAAGGTCCTGGAGTGGCCTAGCCAGTCTCCAGATCTCAACCCCATAGAAAATCTTTGGAGGGAGTTGAAAGTCTGTGTTGCCCAGCGACAGCCCCAAAACATCACTGCTCTAGAGGAGATCTGCATGGAGGAATGGGCCAAAATACCAGCAACAGTGTGTGAAAACCTTGTGAAGACTTACAGAAAACATTTGACCTCTGTCATTACCAACAAAGGGTATATAACAAAGTATTGAGATTAACTTTTGTTATTGACCAAATTCTTATTTTCCAACATAATTTGCAAATAAATTCTTTAAAAATCAGGCAATGTGATTTTCTGGATTTTTTTTTTTTCTCATTCTGTCTCTCATAGTTGAAGTGTACCTATGATGAAAATTACGGGCCTCTCTCATCTTTTTAAGTGGGAGAACTTGCACAATTGGTGGCTGACTAAATACTTTTTTGCCCCACTGTATCAAGTGCTGAAGATACATGTCAGATTTAGCTAATTCAAATTAGGCATACACAGTTTATATATCCAATAAAATGTCCAGACAGTGTGTTTACGGTAACGGACGGTTGCAGCTGTCCGTCAGCAGAGTTCTATTTTAGCAACAATTGTCAATAGACTCTTTCCACAAATGTAACATATTGATAATTTATTGGCTCTCTGTGCATGGACCATGGTAAAAACAGAGTAGTCTGTGCTGTAAGTCAGCAAACATACAGGGTGGGACTCAAACTGTGTTGTGGTTTGTTGAAACTTAAGTGAAACCATTTATGGAATACATTGAAGGGAAGCTCATTTCTCTGTATGAGATTATATTCTGAAATTCCTCTGTGAAACATTACATTTTAACTTTATGGCTTGAGCCATTAGGTCTTCAAGCTTTTTTTTTTTCTTTCTTCTGCTTCCCAGAGGGACAGTATCAGGGCTGCATGCTCCCAGCTACAGCCATCAAGGCTCATGGGAAATCTCCATGGTAACACTGACAATGTAAATCCTGTGTTTTTCCATCATTTGTGTATGAGTGTGTGTGTAACATGCAATTCATCTGCTGGTGTTTATCACAGCTCATTACCACGACAACCAAAAAGTTAAATCCTCTTATGCCAATGAGCTGCATTTAGATTTATCCAAGTGCTCTTGGGAGAGGAACCTCATTCACAAGTACACACACACACACACACACACACACACACACACAAGCACAAAAAATACACATGCTGATAGGTTACACTGAGTGTTTAGATTTATCCCAATACTCCAGGGAGATTCTAACTCATTATGCTGTGGATATGTTGGCTGGCGAGACGCTTAAGCTGAGGCCAGTGCTGTGAGGCCACCAGAGAATTTAGTCTTGGCTCTTTCATTGCCTCTTATTTACCCAACTCAGGCAGGGACTGACTACATCTGATAGCAGTCTGGCCACCTCGTCATTTTGGAGCTGCAAAATCAGACACATCAACATGTTTTATGCATAAACACATAAACAAAGTCACACAGGCAGATATAAATACACATTTACAAACCTGCACTGCACTCAGACACACACACACACACACAAACACACAGCCATTTGAATGATGAAAATGCAGACTCAGGAGAGTAGAGGTGGTAGAGATGAGATGAGTCGGCACTGTCATTGCCCATGGGCCGGTCTTATGGCTAGACATACACAGATATTGAGAAGTGCACACATGCACGTACACACACACAAGCATGGTTTTGGCTCAGATATGCAACGAGATGGTGCCTCTCATTGAATTGATATCAATATTTGGCCAGAAAGATATTTACACTCCCCCTTAATCAGGGGGACCAGATGGCCCAAGGTCTGTGAACTGTGTCCATGCCTTTAACCATGCACCAAGTCCTGGCAGTTTGTACATGCAGTGACAGAAGAGAAGGCAGTGGATCAGGAAAGGAAAGACAAGAAAAGGGAAGGGAATGAAAAAGGATTGTGGTGCCCCATTGTTTCAAGATAGACACGCTGGCAGTTCTAACAAGGTAATTAAGGGGAGGACATGTAATTTTTTGTAGTTTCCCCCTGCAAAATAACAAGTAAACTTATTAAAGTTCATCATATCAAAGTATACAAGTGACATTTTTACTCATGAGAACAAGTTTATTTTTAAAAAGGTGTCAGTAAAAGACACACACTCGTAAGTTTATTCAGTTGAATCTCCGCCGCACTGTGCTACCACAGGCGTTCTGGGGAATTGTGGAGATTTTTAAGTCAACGTAATGCAGTTTCACTTCATCTAAAAATGTCTTTAAAAGATTTGCAAGTTGGCTGTCACACCACCATTCAAGTTACATCACAGGCACAAGCTATCCTTCTTGTCGTATCATCAGCATCTTTTCCTTAGTTCTTTAATCTTTTTCTTCCTCTGTGCACTTTTTGTTGTTTCTCTTTCCTTTGTGTCATTCTGTAATCCTGTCCCTTTAAAATATGGCATGCCCTTTATGTCATGCCGTTTCCCTTCATGTCTCGCTCACTTCTGAAAGTAGAAATGTATTCACACTCTGAGGTTTTAATCTTGACTCCACACACTCCCTCTCACTTTGCATGTATGTGTAAATGTGTTTGTGTGTTTCATCTGCCCTACGGAGTTATACACAAAGACAGAATTTCATGTTTCCATCCTTTTCTAAAGCACCCTCTCACACTTTGAGTTGACAGTTGCTTTGAGGTATTTGCCTCTTCACTCACACCCACAAACCTGACCAGACCGATTTCTAGACGCCACACACATGCACACACACCCACACACACACACACACACCCACACCCACACACAAACATATAACACACAAATGCTCACAAATAGTTTCCAACACACACTAATCCTAGCCCGGCTGTTGAAATTGCAGTGATACATTTCTATAGAATTGCACTAGAAGGCAAAATTGCATAAATGCAACTTGGGAGAAACCTTTTCACCGTTCCGGGGATTAAATCTTCCTTCTAAGCCCAGATCAAATATCTGATTGTTCAGCCTGCTGCTGCTTCAAGGTGAAGCAAATGCACACACATGCACACACATTCAGATGATATAGATTAATCCATTTCAAATTTTGCTTAGTATCCCATATTCTCAGCTTTCATCGTAATATATATTTCATCTGTTCACAAAATCCATGATCACTGACTGTTCCAAAAAAACTTTAATTGCACCATCTTCAATTAAACATAAGCCAATATCCCTGAACAAAATCCTCTTTAGTTGGTATAATGCAGGTATCTTAATGCCTGTACAGAGGAGGAGGAGATGGAGAAGAAGAGGATTTTATGAGGCAGAGAAGATCAGGGTTAGTTCTCATAAAAAACTCACGGATTTAACTATCGTCTCTTTATCTGTCTCTGTATAAGTCTCTCTTTTTATCCCTGCTTTTGTCTGTATTTATGTTTGTTTCTGTCATTGCTTGTTTTTTCTCGCTCCGTCTCTGTCTTTTTGTTGCCTCCATTGATTTTCTGCTCCACTGGCCCCCATATATGGCACAGTATAATGAATATGGTCACAACCTGTGTTTGACCCCTTCATACCAGAAACCTTAGATCTCTACCAGACGCAAATAAATATAAGGTTTATAAAACATTCTGTTGTTCAACTATAGTCACTGCAATGTCTAGAGGAGAGCTGAAATAATGTAAAGTTCCTGTTCTATATTTGGTCAGCTTATGAAAAGTTAATGCACTAACCTACATGTGCACTCAACAACTCATGTTCAACATATCTCTGAGATTGAAAAAGAGCACAATTTATTAGTGATGAGAAGACTGGTCCTTTTAAGTAACCCAGTTAATTTAGTTCACCCAACATTAGCCAACCAACTCATGAACGACTCTTTTGGCATGACAACCTATGGTCTGTCTCATATTGTGTCTTCTTAAATAGTCACTACTCCGATGCTGCTTAGAAGAACACGAATATTTCAGTGCGAATAGGCCACCAAGATGGGCAGTTTAGTTGCTGCTCAACCTGTAGTGTGAGATTCAACTCAGCTTAGGGGGTCCACGCTTTGTGCTAGGTAGTTGGACGAATGACAGCCTATCACTGAGCAGTGGTTCACACTCAGCTCAGTGGGTTTGTTAGTGTTGCAGAACGAACAAGTTGCACCAACCTAGAAGGACCCTGTGAGTCGAAAGTTAGCCGAACTCTTATGCGCAACTGCACATGCACCATACAGCTGCAGGATTTTGAATTTACTTCCGTTTGCAAATCGAGTAAATTCATGCCTCTTTAAAGTAAAGATAGATAGGTAGAAATCATCGTATATAGCATAGAACTAATCTGATTCCAGTGCAGTGCAGAGAAGAAGTAAATCCCCACACTGAACCCAGATCAGAGCAGCTCCTTGGCACCAAGTTAGCTCTATTCACCCGTTTAAACAAACAATGCATTGCATCATTGTTTTTTACATTACTGTACTGATGATTACATTTGAGCCACAGTAAAGTGCAACTGTTCTTAAAGAGTTTCTGTAATGTGTGAAGACCAAGTTATCAATTAACTAATAAGCTACCATCTGGGCTGCCCTGTTTTGGTCAAGAATGCACTTTATGAAATTGGTTAAAATTAAAATAAAAATTTTCTGTCCACTAGAGAGAAGGTGCAGGATAGTTTGCACATGCTTCCACTTTACTGCCACTGTCTACATGGCCAAATGACTCTGTTTTCAAAGGTGGTGTGAGGACACGGGGGTTGACCCATCGTTTTGCCCCACTGCCTTCACTCTGTCATTCCCTCTACTGCACTCCATCTCTGATACCTTGCTGCTCCACTTGGCGTGAACTTCAGTGGATGCATTGGTTAGTGCACACCATATTTTACGGAGCATTTATTAGTGGGATTATATTTGGGTGGCTGGCACAGTGCGTACTACGTCAAATTTTATATTTTCACCCAGAGGATACAGTTCATAAAGATGTGGGGTAAATCTTTTAGCCTATAGATCACTGTTAGAGGGCTCTTTAAATTTATTCTAAAATTATGATTCACAATCAAAATGTTGTGATTATTTCCCACTTCTGAAGGGAACACTGGCACATGGTCCAGTCTGATCTAGAAAATATGCTGTAGGTTGGAATATATGAGATAATAGAGATAAATAAAGATGCTTATGTAATTCAACCTCGGTTACAGATGATCATCCAATTTGTCAAAAAGGCATAACCAATAACACTATGCAAAACAGGGTTTGTATTATTCAGCCAAGTCGATTAAAATTCATGTCTTGGAAGGCATTTTGAATGAATGGCCTGATGTAATGCATGTACAGCCTAAACAATGTTTCCTATTTTGATAAATGGAGTCTAAACAGTGTAAGCATGTGCAGAATCAAGCATGTGCAAATATACAGTAACATGGCATATAATGTATACACATCCTACGCAGTATATGATAAACACTATCACATTGGTGAAGATATAGGTTTTCACACAAGTATGAATGCAAACACACGCATACAAATCCAAATACAACTAAACACCCATGATGCACAGCATGTTCTTGGGTGTAACAAGATGGCAAGTGGCAGGAAACTAAGTTACCCACTGAGAGAAATAATGAACAGGTGTCCAAAGAACAAGCCTCAATTACAGTGTGCGTGCGTGTGTGTGTGTGTGTGTGTGTGTGTGTGTGTGTGTGTGTGTGTGTGTGTGTGTGTGTGTGTGTGTGTGTGTGTGTGTGTGTGTGTGTGTGTGTGTGTGTGTGTGTGTGTGCGTGCGTGCGCAGAGGGGCATCATACAAGCCAAAATTCTTGGGGGCCACAATTACAGTGGGGGGACCTGGGGCATTCCACAAAAAAAAAACAAAAAAAAACAATAATGGCACAAATTTCTACAATTTGATATACAGATTCTTTGGATTATTAACTTCAATAGATTGTTTTTTTGTTGCTCAGTGATCAGTAATAAATAAGTATTTGTGCTGTTACTGTTATTGAAAATGACATTCACTCACTTCTGCTACTTTTCTCGAAAAACAGCTAAGCCTTGTCTGCTCCACGCAAAAACCTTATACATTCACATAAAAAGACTATATCTGCAGCGCAAAATAATCTAAAGATCATAGATAATAAAGCCACAGATGAAGAACCTGCCAACATGGAATAATACAAGTGTTTCTTTTAACACAAAGCATAGGAAGCAGCATGAGTAAAAATGCTCCGACATATTACCAATAAAAGTCATGTAATAATGTAGTAACCTATTTTCTAGACTGCTCAGCCTCCTTGAAATATCCATCACTGCCTAAATATATATATATATATATATATGTATATATATATATAACCTGTAACCACATGTACACACACTGATAGGATTGAGGGGGGCATTAACTGCCTGATCATCACCATGATCACATTGTCCTCAAATGGTTAAATGAAAGGGGGAACAAATCTTTCACTTAAACCTATATACATGTCTGTAAATTAAAAATGGCCTATCCCTGCTAATCTCACCTTTGATAACCACCTCCTGACTGAGGACAGGGCTGGGGCTTTCTTCTTGCCATGATGAGATTTTCCAATGCATCTTGATCTGGAGATATCAAATGGCATTCAGTGTAACTACACTGTTGCCCATAAAGTTGGAATAAAATGTTTCTTACCTCTTCTCATGAAATGATTGTGACAATGTGATTTATTCTTGATAAATAAAGTGTATATCTTCTCAACTTTATTGATCAAACTCTTCCAAACATATCACAGTGAAACTTAAACCACAATTAACCTTTGCAAACTGTGTATTCAGGCTTTAACAAGATTGGGGGTATTGAACAATTATTCCAACTTTATGGGCAACAGTGTATAATCTGTGATAGTGGTGCCATAAGATTCACAACGCTCACCTTTATTACTATCAAACAGGATGCTATGCCATAACAAGTTATAACTAGCTAGTGAACCAGAAGGCTTAACAACCAGACTGAGGGATGGCTACTAATTTTAGCTTAGCAAACAATGCCTACAATTCTTAAATGTAGTTACATGTGTATAACTAATTGCACTTTACTTTCACACATTTGATGCTCTAATAACTACTTCAGCAGCACATGCTAAGCTAAGATATTGAATATTTGGTGGGGCACATGCCCTCCCCAGCATGAGGCCTCCTGCATGGTCTTGCCTGGATTGTCTGTCTGCATGTTGTGCTTTCATGTGCCCCTGTATTCACTTACAAACTTCACCCTTAAGTCTGAGACAGTGCAGGCCTGTCATATTATTGTTGACAATGAGACAATGAGAGGGGTGACCTAAACCCCTAATTCATATTCTAAACACCATTAGCATGCAGCCAAAACAAAGGCTAGTAGACTATAAAGGCTGTCAGAGAGTCTGAATTAACAGCCAATATGATGGAGTCATCACCTGGCAGAGGGAGGATTGACAGCCTTTGATTGCATTATTATGCACCAATCACATATTCATCTTCATGCACAAGTTATGCCAGCGAGCGCAGACACGTACACTCTCACAAGAACAGACGAATACAATAATACAATCTGGCATACACACACATATAATTAAAGGTGTCCCAAACCAAAATACATTTGCCTAACACAACACATACCAACAGTCTGAGTCACTTTGCCTCATTCTGCCTCCTCCACTTCCAATCATTACCTCTACTCTGTTGGTCAGCTAAGTCCTGATTCCAGGATACGATTGTTCACCAATGCAGCGGTCTAAAGTCTAGCCGATAGTTCGTTTGTTGCTGCTGGCGGTGGTGGTTTGTGCACAAAATAGCCCCATTGAAATCTTTGCCAATGTGTGCAGCCTGTCTGTATATGTACCACAGACTATATAAAGACAGACAAGGAGTCAACACTTCCTCCCACTGTACAAAAATGAATCCAAAACATCCCGGACACGGGCACTGCCATCTGATGATGGTGACATCATTCAGAGCCATTGTACGTGCAGTAGCGATTAGGAGGTGGAGCTGCAGTACTGAGGTCCTGCCCACACACCCGACTGACTCAAACTACAGGTTGATTTTGTCACTCTCCCCTTTTACAGCATCAAATAACAAAATAAAAGCAAAGTTAATTGCATATTTGAACATATATTAACATTACAGGAGCTACCTAAAATGACAAACAATCCTGTGCATTGATTTAGTTTGGCTAATGTCTCATTGGCTTCACTTTTTAGTGAGCCGTCATGTTGTTCATGACGTGCAGATGAATTGAGTGGTGTATTTGCAAAAGACATACTAGGTTTTACAGGTGTCATTATCACTGGTCAGTCTGTATCTCTATCATAATGAAAGTTTAACGCTTATCCAGCACACACCAGAGATGAGATCTGTAGGCAGAAAAAAGGACTTGGTGTCTGGCTGTTAATTTTAAATCAGGGATGTCCAGAGTCTGAGGACGGAGGCGCAGGTCTGTGAGTCACCACATTACATTTTGTAATTACCTCTTTAATTATTTATATCATCCGCATGGAACACCACCATTTGGAGGACAGGGAACATGGGGGCTGTTTTGAAGTGCTTAGCAAAAGGACAAATTGGGGTGATGGTAATTTTTCGAAACATTTTGAAAACATACTCACACACGCTGAGGCTCCCCTAGTCTTCAAAGTGGGATGTTGAACTAACTTGACAGTGAAAGTAAATTGAAGCGGACTTAGAAATGATTTTGAAAAAAGTTTGTCCCAGGTCTTCATTTAATTACTTTCTCTTTCGATAATCTTGATAACCCATAACAAAATTAAATTACTTTTTCCACTTGACTTTGCCATTTTGGATCTGGAGACTGGGGTCCAGTGTTGAAAATGCATGTTTAATAGAGTATATTTAATACCAACTGAAGCAACTTCCTTGGTCTCGCTAAACTTCTGTGGTTTGCAGGGCTTGTTCCATTAGAGGCAAGTTAATCCATGTCTACTCAGGACCCTTTCCAACCATGTGCACGTCTGTTGGGAGAGATTATCCTTTTGCCGATGTTAAAACTCAAGACAGGCTTTCCTGCATTCCAATATGAAGACCAATTTGATCCAATTCACCATGTACTGTATGTCAGCTACCCATTAAACCCAGAGGTTTTACACTTTAAAGCATTACAGGATCGCACATTTTTACACATTTCAGTGGTTTACTTCTGTCGTTAACTTTTATTATCATCATTTCAGTTAATGAGTTGTTAACCATAAAATCAGTTTTTACAACCATTGCAACAGGGTGAGCGTGTCCCATCACATGATGAGGTGATGGGCAATGTCAAATTATCTGCATTTTGTAAGAGTGTTGGAGAAGACTTAGTGTGAACTTTTGATTAAAAGCTTGGAAGTTCAGGCCATCGTATTTCCCATCCAGGCATATGGAGTATATCGGAAATCCGGATTTTCCAAATACATAAGAATCCAGGAGTAGATAAAGGCACTTGGGTGTTAAAGTGGGGGATGTAGTGTGGGTGGAGAGAGTCAAAGGTTTAATAGGTAAAGTGCTTAAGCAATGATAAAACAAACGCTCTCTGGTCTTAATGCCACACGGAATGGAAGTCACTGAAAGGATCAAAATGTTAAAATCGTCTTGTGAAGTTTCTCATATGTTACACGTACAATTTTGGCACCACATGATCACTAACCACCTTTCATTTAGTCAATGCTTAAAATTAAATACTAAAAGTTATTGAGTAAAATTTGGATTTTGGACCACTCATTGCAAATGTATATGACCTGACAAGCAAAATTATATATAATTTTTATTTATTGATTTTTTTTATTGTGCATAACTGCAAACCCAATTCCAGATTTTAGGGATGGTCATCGTCTGATTTAATGGCTCAAGTGAGTTTGGTTCTGTTGGGGCTGGAAACTACTGCTGAAAAAAATAACTAATATAAATAAAATTAAATTTGGGGTGTGAAGTTAGATAGAAGTGGCTTTGACAGAGCTAACTCTTTAATCTGTGATTGAGGCAAGCAGCTGGGACTAGATTAGCAGCGTAACACACTCTTAGTGCAGCACTCTTAATTCATTGAAACAGTGTGATGAAAAACTGCAGTGTGATGAAAAAAGCTTAGTTACCAAATGCTCACATTCTCCTATTCATTAATTGTAGTATAATCAGGGAAAGTAGAACTAACCACCTTGTTCTTTTACCTGCATTGATCCACTTTATTCAGACATTACTTACACAAGTGCACCAGAGGGAGATGCAGGTTCAGTGAGGATAAGATGGGAGTAACATTTACTGCATTTGAAACTGTCTTGTAGTAACTATGTCTGACTGAATGTAGACAAACACTGCATAGCACAACCCCCTAGACTCTAAACTGTATCATAGCAACAGTTTTGGCGGAAAAATATCAATACTATAAAACATACCACATTTCACGTTCAGACAACCTTGCTGTTGGTATTTTTTTCCCTTTATTCTAAAGGTATTTAGTGACAGAAAACTTTTCAAATTGATAGAAATGAATAATCACGTGATTTGGAGGGATATCGCCAAATCTTTTCATTTGAAAGTTAATAGCTTCAATGAGCGCCATGTATTCACTTTAAAGAATCTACAGAAATATACAGTACATATAAGATCTCTGCAGGATTAGGCCATGGTTGGATGAAATGCCTACAGATAGTGCCAGAGGAGCATTACTCTGTGGATGAAAGGAGGATTCCTTTTAGAAGGAGGTTCTGTGGAACCAGACAATACACGTGTGGGACACTCCATCCCTGGAGCTTCAAGGTTTGAGCAAAAACTGGAATCTCAGGCATATTCTGCGACTTTGACGTGTACCAAGGGAGTGTGCAGGGTAAGCGTGCCAAGTCTGAGCTTGGATTACCAGAAGATGTAGTCATGAAGTTTGCATCAACACTTCTTGCAGGACTGTAAGGTACACCACAAGGTATTTGCAGACAGTCTCTGCTAGACAGTATGCTCTGTGTGTGCCAAATCTACGGTAGGCAGAAGAGAAGAAGCTGAGGAACCAAAGCAGAGGGAGCTTTGACTTGGAGCAAAGTCACTTCATCTTTGCTGTGAGGCTCTTCACTTTTGATGGCCCACTTTTGATGTTTGACAAATCCACAAATCCAAGTGAGCAGAGTATCCATTGTGAAGATATACAACCGATTCATGGGTAAGATGGAGTTACTCGATTCCTTTCCAGCCAAGTACAAGTTTCAAATTTAGACCAAATGCTAGTACGAGTACATTTGGTCAGTGTTTGCCTGCAATTCCAGCATGCCTGTAGAACCTTGTAAACCCCCAAAAAGGAAGACTTGAACAGGAGGCACTTCTAGGCACAGCTGGCAACCTCTCTAATCCAAATCAATATCCTGTAGAGAGGAAGACTATCCATGGATGAGGCAAGAGTACAAAGCTCCAATGTAAAAAAAAACGATTGCCCATAATGCTCCTGATGTTCACAGGGATAATGCGGGGCACTTCCCAATGACAGATGAAAAAAGAGGCACTGAGAGGATGGATATACATTAACTGCATGAATCAAGTGTGATGTTTGTTTGTGCGTCACAGATGAAAAAAAACTTCTTTCAGTTCAATATGTGAATATGATGAAATTATAGAGGACTATTGTAGTAAAAATCCAATGTTGCAAGGTTAAAGGTCCCAAGGTTTTCAGACAGATATTTTCCTGAAATGCAAATGTCACACTTAAAATAGTAACCAATGGTTACTAGTCAACTTCATTTGCTTTTTATTGTGGTGTATCAAACAGTTCCAAATCATTGTATTCATTTTTATGATATACATTTTGAATCATCTGTCTATTAATCTATGGATTTGTTGTAAAACATTAACGTGGTAAGTGGTTGTAAGTGTGAAGATTTTCACAAAATCCAGCAAAAAAACAAAGAAAATGAAAGAACTGTGTGTGTGTGAGGACATGCAATACATTTACATACATATTTTAACACTCCTTTGACCATCACAGATACACACATTACTGAAAGAATGAATTGGAAAATGAGTGTAAGGAATGAACAAAGTATCAATGTAAACCTTCATAAAAATACAATGAGGTTGAAATGGTGCGATGTCACACCTCTTCAGGCAAAGCACTAAACTGATATGGTAATGCTGAAATGTATCTGTGATTAGAGTATGAAGACTGGTGGACGCACGGGCGGAAAATGGCCATGCTCTTCGTTAAATGTTACTTCCTGACGAACAGATCCGCTCACACGGAGACACAATCTGTAGCCTGTAGACCTTCTTCTGTAACAACCACAGGCACCACACACTATATATGCACCTCTGCTAACAGCGCTGTGAAAAAAAAAATCTTACGCTCATTTTCAATTCATCCCTTTTCAGCCTGTCACTCCACATGTACACTCAGTCAAAACATAGGGTTTTTCTGAGCCCATAATTTGTGGCAGATAACAGCTAGTAGCACAGGCAGGTGGCTATTAGTCCTGATAAATTATGAATCAGCTTTATCACACTGACTGTCTCCTGCTGGAAATAAATGAGACTTGGGTGGCTGTACATTTGGACTGCACATATTTTTGTACATAATGAGGTTTTTAAGTGAGTCAGGGTATGACTATATGTGTGCTTGCCTGCATCTGTCTGTTTGTATCTCTTTGAGTATGTGAGTGCGTTTGTCTTTATGAGTGGTGTGGCTACCTGTGGCATTAAGCTAAACTTGAGGTTGCAGCCCGCTCATTAATGTATGTGTGCGTGTGTGTGTGTTGTGTGTCTGTCTGCATTTGTTAGGTTGGGAAAGTGGCATTGACTATAACTAGACGGTAATGGCTCTCTCCTTGTGGGGCTATTCTGATTGTGTATGATAAAGACAAATGAGCTGACAGCGAAGAGCTTTGCTCAAACCACCAGACAATATGCGCGTCTCCATTTACTTCCCCACACACACACTCAAATTTATGACACGTTTGACTTGTGCTAACCAGAGACCATGGGAAAAGACCAAGGTGGGCTCATATGAAAGTCCAATTAGAAGAGACAGTTAAAAGCATTAAAGGATAATTACAGCAACGCTGACTCTTCAGCCTCTTCTCCATCGAGGCCTTTCTCCTTCTCTTTGTCCCTCAACACGCTATTCACTTTCATTTTCCTCAGCAATCAAAATCGAAACAATACTTCTGAGATGGCATCCTAAGAGCAGCGTTATAATCTGCAGGGATGTTTGTGTCGACAGCGTTTTTGTAATTTAAATGACTTTATAATTGATGCTCACATTCAGAAACCCTTTAAATTGCTTTAGATGTATGTAAACAGTAGCACATGAAAAGGAGAAAACAAACTGAAATAAGCAGCGTGTTTCAAACTCAGGCAGCAGTTCATCTAATTAACTTGAATTACAGTAAGTCATGTTTGTTTTGTACTGTTTATACATTTCATTCCTTTATATCGTAATTTACATCCAATGTAAAATGTTAATATTGTTTCAGAGAGATTTCTCCTCTCACATTGTATTACTCACCAACTCTGGCTGCCCTTTTTTCTGCCGTTAATTTTAAAGTGCTGTCACGTTTTACCTCGACTGGTTTTACTGAAAAAATCGGACATTTCTGACCACAGATGTCTCAGCATCAATGTGATTTCTACCACAGCTGCAGTGGCTGGATAGAGGATGGGATGACTTGAGGAAGGCATGGATGGAGAGAAGAGTGATGAAGGAGGAAGAGAAGGGCACCCTCATATGAGGGACCATGAGGTAGTAAGTCTCTTTCCTAAAATTTACCACATTTAATTACAGCAACAAAACAAGGAAGCCATCAGAGAAATAGAGCGACATTCTTCTCAACTTTCACTGTCATTTTCTCTGGTTATGACTTTGCATAGCAATGATCAGACCTCGTTCACATTCAATAAGACCTAAATCAATCAATCAATCAATCAATGAGTTAATCTATCAATCAATCTCCCAGCCCCTCTGTTCAATCATTATTCTGTTTATTTTCTATTATAGGGTGTCATATATCAAATTGTATCAAATGACAATTCCGCAGCTCAATAGCGAGTGCTATCCTTTGGCTAAATTGATATCATCACAAGGGGGAAATTGCAATGGGAAGGTAGATACGGGCACACAAATCCGCCCACATACACACATGCACGCACACACACACACACACACACGGATTGAAGTGATTGCTCACTCCGCTCAACCCTGACCTCTGCAGTAATATCTAGTGCTCCTGCCGCCCACTTTCTCACCATGGAGACGTCAATCACAGGGTTGTGTGGCGAGAAGGTTAGCAGCTGTCTGTCAGTTCCACAGCTAAAACTGCACACAGGCACCGAGCATGTACACACACACATACACACACACATACGCACACACATATATATATATACGTAGTGCGCGCACACACTCCAACACACTCCAACACACTCCAACACACTCTTGACTGCTTTGTGATCCCGGTGCCCTGTGCAAAGGTCCATCTGTCATAACCCATTTGTCGGAAACCATTAAGCTGGCTGAATCCTTTGCCCTGCCTTTGATGAATTAGTATGTGCATACGAACAGATACATGATTTAACATGTACATCCCAAAAGCACAAACACGTAATTTACTCTCTTTTTGGAATTCGGAGGTTCCGTATCTTTTATCTAGCCGAAGAAGGCGTGCCCTAATTGATGCCACTTCGACCGGAAAAACAGGAGATACTTAAAACTGATACATGCTGTACTCTCACCCAGTGTCCCTCTACAGCGGGCTTTAACATGAGCCCTTTGTTCCCCAACGACCTCTCAAACACAGGGCGAGACCCACACACACACACACACACACACACACACACACACAGACAGACACTTGTAATCAGGCACAGAAATCTCATTATCAAAAATTATACCCATGCATCTTTTTTCACCAAGAGCATTTGTTTTACCCTCACTAATATTTGCATGGAGGCTAACTAGTGTCCCTGCTTCCCCCTGTTCTCTTCATGTGCCATGAGGGTAATGGTGTTGTTATTACTGCATCTTCACATCCTCTCATTTAACTCTAACAATCCACTCTGTAGTTTGCACACAGGAAAGTACTAAAATGGAAGAGAGCTTGCCAGGGGCTGCATGGCTCTTGCAATTAACCTCCAGAACTGCAAGGTAAGGGAAAACAGACTTGACTTCAGCTTTAATTACAAAACAGCAGGGAACTGCTGCACACACACGCAGATAATACACAAAGAAAACAACACACATGCACAGCTAGAAACACACACTCATGCATGCATATGTTCACGTATGAATGTACAAATACATTAAACCTTCTTTTAAGTCTAGTTACATAAACTAAAAGCAGCTAACGGGCACTCGCAAATGAAATGCCATCAAATCCCTTCAATGTTTAATTGAAATTCATCATAGAAATTTTCAATTTTGCTTAACAAACTGCTCAGAAATAGCTCTTCACAACGGTGTCATTTGTGAAGTCATAAGTTATGAACAAATTTGCACAGAAACATAATATATTCAATCCCAAATATTTCAGCTGCAAATGAGACACTGCAGAGTCTTTACAAATATTGGTATGCATATTTCATGTTTTGATTAAGGTTTTGGCCAGCAGTATCTCAGCATCTTTCAAGGTTCTGAAATGCATAAATATTAATAAATGTAAGCCCACTGTCTTCTCTTTGCTCTTTTTGCATTATGAATGACATCACATAACATTAGGTTGCTGGGTAATGATAAGAGAACAGTGGCGCTGGTTTGATGAGTTATGCATGAAAGGACTTCTTTCAACCCTCCCCTGTTTCAGTCTCGGCAAAGCTCGTTTGCTTAAAGCTATTTTGATGTGTGCCTTTGTGAGACCTTTGTGTAGGCCTTTTTGACTTTCCAAACTTCAAATTCAGAACCCATTTACATATGGCTGTTTTTTGCTTGTTCCCAGTCACTTCGTGCCTGAGGATGTCACTCAATGTTTTAGGCACGTAGTATAGTTATAATTTTGTTTGCATGTTTTTGTTTGTTTGTTTGGTATGTAGGAATGTGTGAATTTGCATTTAGCGTGTCACTGCTCAAAACCTGTAGTCATGAGAGCCCCCGCCTGCGGAGGCAAACCCACCCACGTGTAAGCAAACGAGTCACAGGGTGTTGAAAGATGCAACATAGTCGTCTTGCATACCGTTGGAACCAGAAGAAGCTTCCCTCTTAAGCTAGCGTAACTATTTCTACCTAAATGAAACACAAGTCTAACAAAGTCAAAAAGCATTCTCTGTCTGAACATGGTGCATGCCCACAATCACAGCGCACATGCAATATTTCATTTCACACTATCCGCTCAAACAACTGCTCAAATGAATACTGAGATTCCAGATTCCAGTGGTATAACTCATGTCACTGTACGACAGAAACCCCAACAAAAATAAACTATTGAAGGATAATAAAAAAAAATGCAATTAGTGCCTTAACTTTGTTTGTAATCAAAACTGATGTCTGGTCACATAAAACCACTAATAATGGCTTGTCCAATGTCTCTGGGTCATTTCAGCCATTCCCTATTAATTTGTACGGGCGACTAGGCCAAAGTCCCAGCCTTCTCCGTGTCCTGTCTCCATTGGGTGGCTGAATCATTGTACTGACAGATTTGACTGAATGTGCTACTTTCTAAAGGCCGTTACCTTTCAATAGAGGGGTGAACTGTCCAAACTGGCCAATGGGTTCCAGAGATATTGATGTGCGTCAAAACAATATGGTCGCTCAGGTTAGCTGAGATCATTAAGGGCAGTCCACACCAAAAAAGACAACTACAACAATAACTATAAATGTCTGTTTCAAACTCAGCTGGATGGCTGAAGCCACACCACAACGATAATGAAAATGATAGCAGCGAACAATATTGTTAGGATCACGTTCAGAGCAATTTGATGAACAATATACACATTGACAGCCAATCAAAATCCATTTTCACAAGCTGCAGACACAGCAGAGGCCAGATGTATAGATGACACTTGCGCACAAAAATCATGCATACGCCTTTTCCAGCACATGAATAGGTATTTATAGAAGAGGAACGTGAGCAGCTCAAGCATACTTCGGACCAGATGTGCAATCAGTTTGTAGTCAACACTGCAGTCTGTGAAATGTCATTCAAAGACACATCTACAAACGTAATTTGAATTATTCATAAGTCATGAATTTTATAATTATTTTTCTTTTGAATTCGAGCCACATTTCCCTGTTTATAATCTTTTCATTTGATGCAAAATTGTGAAGCCATTTGTAAAGTCTATTCTTATGTAAGTGCTATGTATTAATCACTGATTATATTTCTGATGTGCAATAATCATAGTGATTAAGATAATGGCTTAGAGGTACATGTGATTAATTAGTGGTATGGTGGCTACATATGGCTGCCAACATGCGTAATGGTCACGTGTAATGAAAGCTGGTAGTGATGGAGAACCTCAACCATGCAACACAGTCAGCTAAACTGCACTTCCTCTCATTGACAGATATAATGAGTGTGGACTGGGCACAGGTATCGATATGCAAAAGGGTAATTAAGTGCGTTTCTACGTCCATCATTCCGAACTGTGGGAGTGGAAATGAGGCTTGTGCATGTGCGCCCAATTCCACAATGATTGAGATTCATAAAGCACAACCATGGGTACATGTGACTTTATAAATCTATAAATCTGAGTACATGCTTGGCATTACTGTTTACATCACGTCATTACTGTTTAAATCATTATATTTATCTTTATACAGTGGCAGCCACTCAAAATGGCTGTTCCAAACTCAAGGTCTCTTGGCTGCCAGTTGGCTGTGAAGAAGCTCCAAGCCAACGCCCAGCCAATGGGAGTCTCCCTCTGCCCCTTTGTCTTTCCTGACAGGGCGTGTTAAAGCGCTGTGTTCACTATGTTATTGAGGGGGATTTAATTTTGGCCAAGTGCCCGGCAGTGATCCAGCAAAGATCCGCCATAGACCTGCCAGGCCCATGTCGTGGCCCAGCTGTCAATTCTCGGTGGCTGAATCTGTAGTTATCTTTCTTGGTGTGGACAGCCCTTTACGCAGCGGAGCACAGAGTGCACTAACATTTTACACTGAAATCATTGTACGTTCTTTGAAAAACACAGATCAGACCAAAAAAAGACAAAGACATTTTATTCATCAGAAGCCGCCACTTTCCCCCCTAAAACCCAAGCCCCCTACAACCCAAGCCAACTCATGTAATTACAACAATGGCATCCATCGTATGTAATGTTCACTTGCTGCGCTATTGTTTGCTATTGTTTCTGTGCCCCATCTTCATTTTATCTTACCCAGTAACGTCTGTACTGATGCCTACACCTCTGCAGGAATGTCATAAGCATTATGATACCAAGATTATTCATACTGACCTTGCAGCTGCAGAGATATACTCTGATATACTTTATTTTGGCAAAATAATTTTCAAGCAGAGTCCTGAGCTCAAGGCCAAGGGATTAAGAAGAGTAATTAACATTATAAATGTGTTTATATGGTAATGTTGAGGACATGAGGGGGTGGACATTGCAGCTGTTCATACCAAAGGCCACATGGGTATATGACATGTACAGCCATTGTTTCCTCAAACTTTTATTTTTGGCAAGGTAAAAAAGCCCCTAAGAAAAAATTGTAATTTAAAACTAAAACTCCTCTGGCACTCTTTTGTATTACAAATACAGCACTGCATGAAAACAGCCCTCTCATTAATTTCACTGGAGTCCACCACATTGACGTGGTGGACTCCAGCTGATGCAAAGGGCTCCGGCAATTTAATAAAAAAAGTTACTCAGCAAAAAAGGTGAGCTCAACTTCTGTTACACTGCAATGAAAGGTCCTCCACCAAGACAATGCTCAGGCCAATCAAACATGCAAACCACCATTACTGGTAGTATTTTGTGACCCAAACCTCATGTTTCTACTGCTTGTCTTGCAGTCGTTGCAATGGACAATAAAATAATTGCCACATTGACAACTTTTCAGAGCTGAAAAACCCTTGTCCCATCAGTCAACAATGGTTTCTTATAACCATGGCCACAAGCTCTCCCTGACATCAATCAAGTAGTTTTAGTTTCAGTTGTCTAAACCTAACCAAAACTTGTCCACTGAGGAAAACAGCTATTTGAGTTTTGCAATAGTCCTTTGTAACAGTTTTTGAAGACAGTGACAAAGGCTGCTGTTCTTACAATCAGGGTGCAGGATCAGGAAATGCTCATATGGGTAATTTTGAAAGAAAATAACAGACATCATGTTGTATTGTTTAGGCTGAAGGACAACCTCAACTACTACTGTTAAACAGAGGACTCTCAAATGTAATTAATGCACACTGGCCTAGGTTGAATATTAACACTCTACATTTAGCATAGATTTAAATGATTTCAACCAAGTCTGCTTACCTTCTTTCTGGCTGTTTCCTGCATTTCCTGCCCAGCATTTGGGAGAAGATCTATCAAAGCTCTAACAGCCCAAATTTAAACAGTGGCCATTTTGTGTGTGACTCCTTGCCCCCATTTCAGTTGACCTCATTTAACAGCAGCCATTTTGTGTCTGATAGCAACATAGTTTCAGCCTCTGTGGGTCAGAGAACAGTTGGTGCTACACGATTATTACAACAGTGAAATACTATGGTGAGATGATAATTGCTGTTTTAACCAGAGCCCGTAATAACGCAGTGTCTGTGTTTGATGAGCTGAGGCTGGTTCACTTGCCACAATTGTGCTGTAACTATCACGCAGGACTGACTATTTAAATATAATCAACCTGAATGACAGCCAAGCTGAAAAGAAGGCGCTCTCACATAGTGAGACAGAAAAAGACAGACAGGACACCATGATTGTACAATGTATACACACACAGGGAGATACATGGAGACGGACACTGAACGGAGAGACAAACAGACAGAAGCCATAAATCAGCTCCATGAAAAGACAAACACAAGCGAGAACCTGAAGCCATACACATGAAATACCATGGCTATTTCTTTTGCATTTACATAGACAGCAAGAAGATGTCATATTGTATATAAATTATGGAAGTTTGAAATATGTGCATGTGCATGTACATAACCCATTTCCATGTTCGTCTTCTGACCTACAAACAGAATTACCTTTGCATAGTGTTTTCGAGAACCTCTCTGATTTGGGAAGGAAAATCAAGACTTGTTACTCCAACCCCTCACTTCTAATTCATCCCACTAGTATCAGACTGACAGGGGTTAAATTGGGATTCGTTATTTAGGGGGGTGTGGGTTCAGGTGATTTCTTAAATTCTCTCGATGCAACATGGACGGCGCGGCCACGGGATCGCCCAGCTGGGGCATACGTCTATGTGCCAGGGCTGTGCAGTTTACGGCCCCTGATGACGTAGAAGGACGTAGTTCCTTTATCGTAATTCTGAGAATCAACATGAAAACATCAAGCAAGACTGACATGAAACATTATTGTATATGGCTCAAATATGGAGTGATAAATAGGAAGGAAATGAAATGATTTGAGACCTGACAAGGGCATACTCTGTTCGAGGTACAGAAAGAAAGGAGACAGAAAGAGGGAGTGACATGTTGGATCAGGAGGAGGTGGCATCTGCTAAAATAGTAGGTGGTCAGGACCACACACGTACACAAATACAAACTCATGGGTGAGGTGAAGCGAAACGCTCTTAAGCACACAGGTGAACACTGAAGCCGGCACGACTGTTTTTTTTTTTCCTTCTTCTCTGCTTTATGTTGTCATAAAGTCACAAAGCCATGTATATGAAAAAGCATACGTATGTGTTAAAACCTGCCAAGACACATCAGCATATGTGAGACTGCATTCTCATCTGCTGTCACCAAACCCTTCAACTTCCACCTCCTGGGTCAAGTTGGCATTTTCACAATAAATCAGAAAGCATAGTCAGAGTGAGAGAGAGCTTCAGGAACACGCTTGGAGTTGGTGGGTGGAATGAAAACAGCACAAATGTGGACTGACAGTTAACATAGCTACTGTGCTCCCTTTTATTAAAGCATAATCAAAATAAAACGGATATGTGCTCTTCCACTGGCTTGGGCACTGAGTTAGTAAGCGTGTATCTGCATGCATAAACTGTCAATCCAAAGGCAGGGATGGCAATATGTAAGAAAGTAGGTGATAGAATATTTGTAGCTGTTTCTCAAGTTGTTTGTAGGCTTTTGGTTATAATCTGCGCTCAATGTTTAAATGCCACAAATAGTCTTATCATTGATGCGAGCCTTTCCGGAAATGCATATAGGAAGAATCAGTGTTTGTGTAGGATTTATCATTCACAAAGGGCAGTATTAAAAAACAGGTGTCCCAATGGCCTGGTAGTGCTAAGTCACAGACTGCAGTGTCTCCGGTTCGGCTGTGACCAACGACATTTGCAGCATGCCATTTCTTCTCTCTCCGTCCTCACGTTTCCTTTTTGTTAAATGTCAGCTATCGAAACTAAGGCAAAATTGCCTTAGAAAGAGAGGTTAAATGGGGACAGGTTTAGTATTGGTGAGTGAAGCATGAATATGGGCGGTTAACAGTGTGTGTAATAAAGGAAATATGCCTCTTCCCTTTATACATATGAATTTAAGTGTGCAAACATAGATGGGGCTTTGACATTATTGGAGATTAATAGACAGTACAGTAGTTATTACTGCACAAGCTGGGAGAGGAGCTGAAAGACGAGGTGTTTTCTGTAGAGGAGGAGTTCTCTTTCTTGTTTGGTTTGTTCAGTTTTTCATTTCGGTTTTAGCCATTTCATTCTCCTGACAAAAACTGCTTTGAAGAAACCTCTGTCTTGTCGACATTTGATCGTATTTTCCTTCTCTCCAATACTTGATTTCTGCATCATCTTTTTGTCAAGATCAGAGGCTGGAATTAAAAGTCCTGAGTTTGGTTGCATTAAATGAACTTGAGAGAGACGTCATAATAACATATAAGTTAAAAAATCAACTTTATAAGCATTTAAAACGTTTCTTATCTATACAATGTGGTAACTATGGCAAACATGTATATTTTTGTGTTTGTAAAAAGCTGTGACGATAAAGTAAAAAACATCAAAATGTAAAAACATTTGGATGTGACAAAAGAAACATGCCCCAAGCCTGATTCTAATAATAGCCCGGTGTCTCTCATTATTGAGATAAGTCAACACCTCCAACTTATTAGAGCTTTCACTGTTCCACCTCCAATATACAAAAATAATCTGACAGAGATCAGAATATATTACCAATGTTGGAGGAAATTAATGATTACAGTCCTGATAAGGTAACTAGTATCTGCGAAGGAGCACATTTCTAAAGTAACACCCCGCCCCCACACACACACTCCTCTGTGTGTGAAAACATGTTTGTGTGCTTGTAGTTGACTACATTTGTATGTTAATGCCCGCAAGAGTATTGTTGTGTTCGTGCAGCCGTGTGTGAGAGTGTGTGTCCAAGAATGTGTGTGTTTGTGAACATGTCATACCCTCTTCCACTCATTATAGCAGGACATATCCACATGTGGCATTTACCTCTGACCTCTGCTCCACGCCGGGCACAATTACTGAAAGGCCAGACTCTTCAGCGAATGTCCATCACATGCACACTCTCTTCTTTCCTCCCTCCTTTCTTATTTTCTCCACATCAGACTCACTGGTGGGGCTAATCTGGAGTGAAAAAACGTAAAAGTTTAAATTTGACATGTAGATTAATAAAGGCGAAGGTTTATGCTTTCATGACTGCACTCTTCTTTTTCTTGTAGCACTCCTGTCGTGGAACCTCAGCTAATTCTATGTCTTTTCTGTTCTTCCCTGTTTCTCAGTCAATCTCTGGAGCATTTTCTCTGCATTTTAATTCGCAGATTAAGCAAAGTTTCTAAGTTGAGTGAACAAGATAAAGAGAGACAGATGGAGCAAAAGAACAAGAGATGGGGGAAAAAAGGAGATAAAGTCAAAACGGAGAAGGGAAGCCTGATTGGGGGCAGTCACAGGCCGTCTTCCTGTCCCTCTCCCTGTCTTCTTCTCCATATCCTCCCCTCCTCCGCCCCCTCTCTCCCTCCATCCGCAGGTAACAGAGCTCTCTTCCGGAGAGGAGGGGATGAAGAGATTAAGAGAAAATTACACCGAGTCCTTCTCTTTGACGAGACAAGGGAAGTGGAGAATCGGGAAACTTCAAACAACTTTTGAAAAGACGGGGTCAAGTCGGGTCGGGGAGAAGGGCTGGACAAGAGAAGGACAGACAGATACGGAGAGACAAAAAGACAGAAAAAGCCATCTGGGATTTGAGGTCATAGTAGATGAAGGGAGGGAAACTGGGAGAGAAGTGAATTAGAGACGAAACAGAGTCCTTATGTTGACCCTGGACAAAGAGGAGGTTATTGCAGTGGCAGTTAAGTATCGTCACTTAGTTAAAGGCCATGCGACTGACACCAAGCCACAGGGAAACTTCTTCAGCTCAGTTTAACTACCTCACTATTGAAAGAGGATTTCTAAAACTTGACAAAAAGCTAATTTATTTCTGATGTTCCTGTACCCTGGATGTGACTTGCTCATGTGCAGCTCTGTTAATGAAATTCCTATGGCTTTCAGGCACTAAACCAGGGCTAAATATGTTCGACACATCTGGGTATTATGCAAGTACTTGCAGACAGCAGAAAGAAGTGATGAATAGGAGCAGAGGGGGTGTGATCTTCTCTTTGCGTGGTCATTTAAGGTTATTAAAAACTGAGTCTTGTGTGAAATTCTTGTTCTTTGAGGCTCTTCTAGAGAGCCTACACTGACTACCTGTCCATATTTGTGTTGTAATCTTGTATTTTGTTTGACACTCCATAAACACATTGATTTGCATGGAAGCCAATTAGGGCCACATGCAAAAAATGTGTTTGAGTTCCGACTTTAATCTCAGAAATCTGACTTTTTAGTTTAGTTTTAAGCTACATTTTGTGGCCTGTATCCCCTACCGAAGAATTGCTATTTTTATGAAACTGACCTTTACAAAACACAAACTTTCCTTTTCCTTCATTCATTTTGTGCACTTTTAAACAAGGTGTCACCACTCCAGACTGAACAAGGACACAGTGTATAGAAAAGAACCAAACAGAACAGACAAAAACAAAAGTATGACAAAACTCTGATCCTAAATAAAACAAAAACCAAAATTGAGGTTGGTTCCTTTCAGTCATTAATGTCATTAACCATTAACAGTACTTCTATGGTATCATAGAAGACCCAAATGCTTTCCATGTTTGTGTGAAATTATATTAATAATTGCAGCATTAACCTCTTTTTTCTTTCTTTCTGACCTGATTAAAATCATTATTTTTGAGAAGCGCTGTGGGTGTAAAGCGTCTGTGCATTCATGTTAATGTGTGCAAAGCAGAATCCATTCAAAGCAAAATTCAGAATTTCAACGATTTTAACATTTTAAGGCAATATCAAAAGATTTGGATTTCTCACACAATGATTCAGTGCACAGTATAATCGCATGGAAAACTTTGTCTTTCACACCAGACAAAAGGAAAAGGAAACACTGCCTTGACTCTCTATCAAATCAAATTTTAATGAAACTGGGAAGTTCAAAAGAAACATGATTTTTTAAAGAGCAACTACACATCCATATTGTCTCAGAACTGACTTACACTCCATGCACGGCTGCTCTTCTAAAATCTCAGTGGAGATATGGGTGAACAGGTACAAGTCTGGTTGACAGAGTGGCACAGTGTATAGAAAAGGGAAGTAAGTGTGTGTGTGTGTGTGTGTGTGTGTGTGAAGGGGTAATGTAATTTGCTTTTGTTTAACCCTGAGCTGTAGGGTCTCTTGTTTTAATAGAGTTGTAGATTAGTTTTGCAATCCCACGTAATTGGGTAAGTGATAAGCATACCCTGGTATTCCCAGCTTACCATTAAAGTCCACATTCTCTCTCTCTCTCCCACACACACACAAAATCAAAACGTGCATTTATTATAACATACAAAACTACTCATAAGTAAGTCAGGATTGTTTGGGGAGAAGTGACTAAACCCAATAATTGTTCAATACCTGTAATCCGTATAAAGTATATTATCCTCAGCAGATTGTGGGGGAAAAGTGTTGCGCCTGCCATTTGAGACAATAGATCATGCTTTATCCCCCTCATTTCCCCGACATAAAAGCCGGCTGTGCTTTCTTGCTCATTAGTTCCCTTTTCATCTGCCTATATGTCCTTCTGCTCCATTCCTCCATCAGTAAACTGCCTGAGCGCATGAAGTCAGCATCTACAATACAGCTTGTTAGCAGGCAAAAACATTTACAGTACATGAGCTTTTGTAAGGAAAATCTACTTTTGAGTGAATGCGATCTACAGTGGGGCAAAAAAGTATTTAGTCAGCCACCAATTGTGCAAGTTCTCCCACTTAAAAAGATGAGAGAGGCCTGTAATTTTCATCATAGGTACACTTCAACTATGAGAGACAAAATGAGAAAAAAAAAAATTCAGAAAATCACTGTCTGATTTTTAAAGAATTTATTAGCAAATTATATTGGAAAATAAGTATTTGGTCAATAACAAAAGTTAATCTCAATACTTTGTTATATACCCTTTGTTGGCAATGACAGAGGTCAAACGTTTTCTGTAAGTCTTCACAAGGTTTTCACACACTGTTGCTGGTATTTTGGCCCATTCCTCCATGCAGATCTCCTCTAGAGCAGTGATGTTTTGGGGCTGTCGCTGGGCAACACGGACTTTCAACTCCCTCCAAAGATTTTCTATGGGGTTGAGATCTGGAAACTGGCTAGGCCACTCCAGGACCTTGAAATGCTTCTTACGAAGCCACTCCTTCGTTGCCCGGGCGGTGTGTTTGGGATCATTGACGTTTCATCTTCAATGCCCTTGCTGATGGAAGGAGGTTTTCACTCAAAATCTCACGATACATGGCTCCATTCATTCTTTCCTTTACACGGATCAGTCGTCCTGGTCCCTTTGCAGAAAAACAGCCCCAAAGCATGATGTTTCCACCCCCATGCTTCACAGTAGGTATGGTGTTCTTTGGATGCAACTCAGCATTCTTTCTCCTCCAAACACAACAAGTTGAGTTTTTACCAAAAAGTTCTATTTTGGTTTCATCTGACCATATGACATTCTCCCAATCCTCTTCTGGATCATCCAAATGCTCTCTAGCAAACTTCAGACGGGCCTGGACATGTACTGGCTTAAGCAGGGGGACACGTCTGGCACTGCAGGATTTGAGTCCCTGACGGTGTAGTGTGTTACTGATGGTAGCCTTTGTTACTTTGGTCCCAGCTCTCTGCAGGTCATTCACTAGGTCCCCCCGTGTGGTTCTGCTCACCGTTCTTGTGATCATTTTGACCCCACGAGTTGAGATCTTGCGTGGAGCCCCAGATCGAGGAAGATTATCAGTGGTCTTGTATGTCTTCCATTTTCTAATAATTGCTCCCACAGTTGATTTCTTCACACCAAGCTGCTTACCTATTGCAGATTCAGTCTTCCCAGCCTGGTGCAGGTCTACAATTTTGTTTCTGGTGTCCTTTGACAGCTCTTTGGTTTTTGCCATAGTGGAGTTTGGAGTGTGACTGTTTGAGGTTGTGGACAGGTGTCTTTTATACTGATAACGAGTTCAAACAAGTGCCATTAATACAGGTAACGAGTGGAGGACAGAGGAGCCTCTTAAAGAAGAAGTCTAGAAGAAATCTTGCTTGTTTGTAGGTGACCAAATACTTATTTTACCGAGGAATTTACCAATTAATTAATTAAAAATCCTACAATGTGATTTCCTGGATTCTTTCCCCCCATTCTGTCTCTCATAGTTGAAGTGTACCTATGATGAAAATTACAGGCCTCTCTCATCTTTTTAAGTGGGAGAACTTGCACAATTGGTGGCTGACTAAATACTGTATATAAGGTAAATTATAACAAGGCACGGGCTGTTTTAGAAAAAACTTATTGAGATGTAATTAGATTTGAGTAATGATATAAATCCTCATATCACAAATGTACCAAAAACAGATGTACTTAAAGCAGTAAACACAAATATGCCTATGCTTATGTAGCCATCATCCATATTACAAAATGTTGTGTCTGAAGAATCTGAACCATAATATTGCTTTAGTTATCACAGGTAGTGCCCACAAGCACCATCTGCCAGAACTCAGGGTCATAACACACCTCCGCTTAGGTGAGCAGCCAACGTGATGCCCAGTGTGAGGTGTGTGTGTGTGTGTGTGTGTGTGTGTGTGTGTGTGTGTGCGCATGTGTGTGTTCTCCTACTGTGTACATTATGTGAACTTGATACCTGTATGGTGCCTGTATTTGTTTCTAGGTGCTTTTCTAGCTGATCTTTTCTGGGTCTTTAATGATGTATTACAGAGGAGTTTTAACTCATTTAAGAGTTCAATAAAGCTCAATAAAACTAATCTAAACACATCTTTGGCATTCAAATAGTATTGACATCATAAATGACTGCGAACATGTTTCCTTAAGCGCTAACGGTGACCACTTAGTTACTGTATATGGTTATATATATTGATGTAGAGAAGCTTGCTTTAAAATATCACAATAAACAAATAAATTAAAAAAAAACTGAATGATAAACACAACATGTGTGACACACTTGTGTAAAAGTAGAACTGCCCTCAATGTTTAACTATCACCTTGGTTACAATTATTTTATTCTTTCTGTTATTTATTCTTGAATTTCCACAACATGTTGCTCAGCCTAATATCTTTCCCACGTCACCCATTACTAGGAAGATATGAAGAGTATATGAAATGATAACATATACAGAGAGAGAGAAAAGGGTAAAGTGTAAAAGAAAGGGAAGGAGAAATGAACCGAATAAAGACAACAAGAGAGTAGGGACAGGCTGTTTGATGATTCCTTCTCCTTTCTATGGTATGCTGTGAGGCAGCTAGCATGACAATGTCACATGCAGGCTAGGCACAGTACTAAAGTGACCTCTAATGCCCTACAGTGTGTGTGAGGGTGTGGGTGTGTGTCCAGCACAGTACAGAGACAATGTGAAGTTCCAAAGACACAGAGTAGGCTGCAGAGTATAGGCCAACCCACACTGTGAATACCAGAGGAGGCACACCTCAACTCTGACTTCATGTGCAACATAGTTGTCAATGTTTGAGGTGTGAATCTATAATTGACCTGTTCTTTTACCTGCCTCTGCCTGGATGCATGTAGAAAGGAGAGGAGAGAGAGGGAGTAAAAGCAGAGGGGGACGCGTGGTGAGACACAGAGAGGAGACAAAAGACAAAGGGCAAGAGAGAATGTGAGAATGATGAGCTTCTGCGCCTTTATACCTCATGCAGTGTGCAGTTTCCAAATCAAGCATATCTGCAGAGGCGTGTGTGTGTGTGTGTGTGTGTGTGTGTGTGTGTGTGTGTGTGTGTATCATGTTCATATCAGCAGCCAAAATGAGACATGAGAGGGGCTGTCAGTGAGCTCACCAGGGGTCCTTTTTTTTTCCTGCCCTGAGGTGACTCGAGACCTGCCTGCTCAAAACCTCACACCTGTGTGTTATAGGCATTACAGGCAAATACAACAGCTCTTTGATGGTGGAGGTAGAGATGCATGATGCATGCGAGTGCTGCCACGCAACACACAAACCTACACATTTACACAAGCACACACACACACTATTCATCTATTGGAGGCTGTGCAGCTGCACTCTTGCCTGAAGTCTGATGAAGAGCAAGTTCACACAGAACTGTAGCCCATGTAATTTGTTTTTTGAGAACACTTGTCTTACACTTGAAACACATGACACAGATTCTTAAAAAATGCTGACAAAGTTAATAAACGAATGAAGTAGGATTTTGGCGCTGCACAGCATGAAGAATTTAGTTTTGGAAAGATGATTATTTTCACCCCTTTTGCTTTGTTATCATTCAATTCCAGTCAAATTTCAGAGGAAACAGGCACAAGTGCGTCATGCTGCCAGCTAGAAAGACAAGGATTTGGAAAAACAAAAACACCCCATCCCATTTTCTCACCTCATTTCTCACAAATGGACCCTCAAGATAACCGTGCAAAAGCTGGAGCTAATTAATGATGATGTGACAAACAGTAGACTAACAGTAGCACTGAGTGAGGAAACCTATCTCATGTGTTTCCAATAGACGGTACACACTGGATACCAGAGTCTGTGTCCTCATATTAAACCAGGTGGGAAAATATCTAGGTTTTGGTTTTTGAATATGAATCCTAGACCACAGTTTGTCCCTGCTGTTAACAAAATGGTTTAAGCTGCCCAACTATAATGGTAAAACACCTTTATCATGCTTTTTTTTTTTTTTAACAGCAGGTTTTGCAAAGAAAACAAATAAAATATGTCAACAGTAAACTTCTTGCAGATGTGTTCAACATAAACACCTGCAAAAGCGATGCTACCAAAGACTGACGGACCAGATTCTAGCCAGGCTCCTTTCAGACTGAAAAATACTTACTCAATAGGAAAAAGACCGAAGGACAGTTTAAAAGGTCAGAAAAATAAAAAGATGCTGTTAAATATTCTTCCTTGTATTTCTGGACTTTTGGTTTATGTTGTGTAACGTGATCCGCATATTCTAATTTGACAGTTATTTTAAGCCATTACTGAAATACGAAGGCTCTGGCTCTCTTTCTCCTTCTCAGAAAGTTCTTGTACAGTTTTCACTTTCAAAATTTTTTCTCATTTGCCAGAGTTGCCCTTAAGCAGAATTTAAACTTAGTAAAAAATAGTAAATGTTATGTTAAAAATTAAACTCAACACATTCAACTGTGACTCATCTCTCTTGTCATTCACATCCCGTCATGTAAATTTCAGTTCTATTCCTATTTCTCTTTACTGCATAGCCCGCTCGGTTGTCACTTTTAATTCTGTCTTTGATTGTACTTTTGTCTCTTCATATTCATTTATTGTCTGAGTTGAACAGGAAATGTGACTGTCCATGTTCCTAGAATTCCTTTTACAGTCTTACCAAAGCGACGTACCCTGACTTCAGTGTTAAATCCAGCTGAAAAGGAATGTAATCATATCAGTGCTGAGCAGCAAAGTGGGTTATTTGACGGTAGAAAGAGAGACTGAAAGGGACAAGAGCCAGACTCATTGCTGCTACAGGGGAAAGCTAATTCGGCTTTTTCAAAGGGCATGCAAGGAACGACACAGGAGAAGAAAAGACAGGCTGTGAACAGATCTGTTCAATTCCATCTTACGGCCTACACTGGACATGTGCGAGAGGCATTAACAAAGATAATAAAAGGTTTTAATGGTGAAAATTTAAGAGAACCAAAGTGTGCAGCTGAGTATGTCACAGAGAAAGACAAACAGACAGGACAGAGACAGACAGACAGACAGACATTTAAAAGCTAGAATGTATAGCACCATCCTCTCTGGTCCTCTCGTTAAAAAGCCTGAGGAGGAAATATGTCGAAGAGTAGGGATCATTCTTCAGTGTGCTGCAGTCTCAACTGAATGGCCTTGAGTGTGTGACTGTGCCTCTCAGCCCTGATCCTGTGGCGAATAGATTGACTCTACAACAGCAGACATAATTAATACCCAGTTGAACAGACAAGAAAAATGGTCCATGAAAAGAAAAAAAAGGTAAGTAAAGGTCCGTACAGTATGTTCTGCTGAGTTGCAGTGAGTCACTGTTGTCTATTGACGTACAGACGACAAAAAACTAGATCTTAATCATCGCTAATTTATGCCTTGAAAGAAGGTATCGTCATTCAGGAAAAATGGCTATTGACCATAAGAGGTAAAAACAATGATACCTCATACATGAAATGTCAAATCGTGGATCGTGGTTCCACACCACCCACACGCTGGCCTTAAGCCATGATGTGATTTCTAAAACTTAATAAAACTGAAAAGGTTAAGTGAGACTGTTATGTTGACTTGGCAGCCATTAATAGCCAAAGTGGATGACGAAACTCCTGAGGCTTTTACCACAAGTAGCTTCCTCACAGGTTCTCTTTAGGTAAATAGTCAATATGGACGAGAAACAAGCGCCGTCTGTGTTTTGATTCAAACGCAATTCATAACGTGGACCTATTTCACTACAATTATGAACAATACGAATGTGAACAGACCTTTTACAGCATCACAAAATACAAAAACTTGAAAAACTGATTAGCGTTTGTTTTGAAAAACCTGTCAATCAGTGGGAGATTTCCAAACCAGTGTGTTGAATGTGTTTGGATCACTGATTGTGCCTTCAACACAGGCGCTGCTTTAAATGCATACATAATGAGATTCAGAGCTGCTACCTAAGGTGCCTAAGGAGTTGATGGGAAATGCTGGAAGGGGTTCAGGGTTTCATATACTAAACCCAGCCAAATTAACGTCAGCGCTGCAAAATTTTGCTTCACCACGTTTTATTTACCCACACAGATTATGTAAATGAGCACATCTGCAGTTCAGTTAATTTGAATGCAAACTGCCAATTAAGTCCTAATGCTGGACTTTATAAGACATGTCTTGTGCATGTCTGGGAAGCAAAAGAGTCCAAAAGAGAATAATGAGATGTGTGTTGCTTGTTGCTGTGCTTTTGTTGTGCTTCTGTCGTGCTCTTAACATCTGCCTCTTTTAATTTGCTGCAGTATTATTTCTTTTGTCACTAAAGTTGCCATCAGTTACGCAGCAGCATGGCTATCAGTAAAATGTTGATGCTTTATCTCTCTTTCTGTCCCTGACGTACTGAAACAGCGACGCATATATTGACAGCATTACCCCATCCAACCCCACCTGAAAAATCTCTTGGATTGCAGTCAGATGGTTTTGGCGACACTAACACAAACCACGCTAACAGTGTCTGCTATGAATAGAGGCGATTGTCATGCCTACAACAAAGCCCCAAATGTTACACCTGCTTCTCCCACGCCTTAAATTACAGATGCAATTACCTATGCTACAGCGGTCAGTCAGCTATGATAAATCAGTTTCGGTGGCCATGTGTGTAAATTTCCACTTCCTTCTATGACGAGATTGTGGTCCCAGCCTTGGCACATGGTAGACCCTCAATAACAATCAGCTTTCAAAAACCACTATTTAAAAGTATGATTGTACATTCATACTCCTTATTGTTGTAAAAATATGAGAGGAGGGAGACAATAACTCGTAAAGATTAGGAAGAACATGAGGTTTTCAATATTAGTGTGTGAAATAATAGTCTGCTTCCAGAATAAATCAGAAACAAAAGGGGGAACTAATAAGTTTTCTCAAAGGAGTCAACAGTGAGATGGATTTTTCAGTAGTAATTACTTTACACATCTCTGCAGCTGATTCAGGCACACAGAAGAGAGCTACTGCACAAAATCTTTCAGAAGCTGGGGATGGAAGTTAATGACCTGCCACTGGAAAAAGAAGAGGGGAATTCGGTCTGTGCTTGAGAAAGAGACAGAGAGTGAGGGATGCAGATGATTAGGAAGGACAGATTGAGCAATACAAACAGAGATGGCGACAAGAAATTGAAACAGGGAGAGCGAGAAAGGAGAGGGAAGAGTGATACACAGATGAATTCTGGGAAAGAGACGGGATGAGGCGGGCAGACAAAAGTCGACGAGAGTGGTTACATATAGTGGTGGTGATGGGGCAGACAAAGGTTTTTTTTCGCAGTGGAAGAGACAAGAGGAGGAGGCGGTGAGAAAGAGTGTTATGCCCTCTGTGTGACAAGATGTGGTGGGGAGAGCAGATGAAAAGCAGACACCAAGTCAGGTATGCGGGTCAAGGTCTCTGCTAATCATTAGCGCTCAGTCGCTCTCTAACGCACACGAATCAGTATCTACAGCACAGCAAGACCTGTATCTACATGAAAGACACAGAGCGTTAAACAAATAGTAAAACAGTATGAAGTGCTACCATCACGCAGGCGTTCATACTGAGCCTGAAAAATTACATTCAAAGTGCAATTTTGGTCTACAAAAATAAAAGTAGTTTAATTTCACTCCCAATGTGTAACAGTAGCCCCAAATCAATATTTCTTTCTTCATTCTCTTCTATGTGTTTTGAATCTTTTCGACCGGTTGTGCATTTTGTTCGCTTTCCCTTCTCCAGAAGAACATCGAGACCAATGCGTGAGCTGTGTGATAGAACTCGGAGCTGGGTTTGCTATGAGGTCAGTTTTATTGTTTTGGGTTTAGCCCTTAAATAACAGATGCCTATAGAATAAATTATTCTACAGGATCTCCCCTGTAGATTTGTTATATTGGGATAAAAACTAGGACACAACTATACAGAAATGTTCATGAGTGCTTGCAAGTATGTTTTCATATTTATAACAATACATACTGTGTAATCGTTAATGAGCAGTCCTCATTTCTGTAGTGGAGATGGAGAATGTATTTGTTTATTTCACCTCTTTAAAATGCAATACGATGAATATGAATAAGCAACACACAACAATAGCCTAATTTGCCACAAGATAAATCAATACAGGCTTTCTCTAGGCGTTAAATACTTTGCATAAAAGCTTATTTCTTGCTTTATATTGTATACCGCAAGTGTCCTCAGTTTCTTGTGTTCTGCAGCTAACAGACCAAACAACAACCTCTGTGCTTTGCTTTACCACACACCATAGAGATGTATCCAGTACTTGTGTGCTTTGGTAGATGATCAGAATCTTCTCTCTTTTGACCGAGACAAAAAAGCTGGGGAACCTGCACAGATGAAAGGCTTCAGCGCCCACCGTGTCTGGGCCTCCATCAGTGGGGGTCACAGGAGAAATTCGTCTGTATTTTCAGGTCTTTTTTCCTCACCCAATGAGGCCGGCCTGTTCGAATGACAGGTCATAACAAAGCAACATCCTGGAGACAATTTCCACTGTAACAGTATAAGGTACAGGGACACGCTTAAAAATGTGTTTAAGCTGGGGAAATGTTGTTGAAAGGTTTCGTAAAGATTTTTAATTTAAAAAAAGTCAAAAGTCAAGAGAAGCGGATGTTTCGCACACAAATCATGAAAATTCGACCTCGAAAAGTTTATTGAAAAGCTAGTAAAGCTCCGGTGCGCACGCATACCTTTCCTGTTTAACCTGCATGTTGCAGCTTCTTTGCTCCTCTCTAACGTGTCATAGGACCGCGTTCCTCAAGACACTTGGCTCAAAGCATTTCGGTTACCTAACATCTATGCACAGGAAGAAGAGAACAGTTTGGAAGGGAGCGTTTTGTTGATGTGTGGATGAACCGCTGAACTGCACTAATCCATGGCGGAATGCATCGACAACACTCGTGGTTATGGTTGAACTGCAAGAATGTGAAATGTGTACTTGTACTGTGGGTGCAGAATAACGACAGGAGAATAAAATAATGCAAATCTGAAAAGTAGCATGAAGTAAGAGTTCACACGAGTGCTATCATTTCAGCCGTGTTGCCTTAGTGTGTGCAATAAAAACTGCATTCATGCTTGCAGTTGTACTTACTGCAAAAAACAAACAGCAATCCTTCAATTTGGCAAAACCCACACAGATATACTTAACAAATATATACTTTATAAAAGCCTTAATCAAAGAAACACAACGACAATTTAATGTCTATATACTCGGAGTGGCAGGTATTTGATAATGCAGGTAGAATAAAGTCCACCTAATTATACACCTACGAGTGCATTGGCACAGCTTTACCATGTCCACCTCCCAAAGAAAGCCTGAGTAATCTTCTTTTGGCTCACATGGAGTGTTCCTGATTTAACTATCTTCCCTTTTTTCGCACTCTCATTGTTCATCTAAACAAACCTTTGACAACCTCAATAAACATTAAGAAGGTAGAATCAACATTTTTTTTTATCACTATGATGAAGTGCAAAGCCATTCCTGTAATCCTGTAATTCTAGCTTACTAATTATATAAGGTTGCCATTTTTAAATACATAAAATATGCTACAGGAAACATTGCAGACAGCAGGCATAGCTCAGAAACAAAAACCCTTGCAATATTATACAATGGTGCAAGGCTGCATATCCAGCTATTGATCCCCAGTAACTCCCAATTTAATTTTTGGCTGGTGGCTTTAGTGTAGACTGGTAAATCTTCACATACACATATTTACTTGACTGGTTATATTGTATCTATTTGTTTTGTTGACAGCACACAACATTGATTTGAATTAGACCGAGAGGTCACACTCAGAACAGTATGCTAACAACATGCTTTAATCAATACTGACTGTTGTACATTTGACCCTGTTCACATTGAAGCAATTACTCCCTATTAATAAAGGGCTTTAGTTATGACCAATATAAAGCAGCCCACAATGGTCCACAATGACATTTAAGACGTATCCTGTCTCCTCCCTCTGTCGTCAGCTGTAATAGTGGGATTGTCTGTTTTCACACATGCATGTGGTCCTGTGCTGCCGTGCGAACGTTCACATGTCTGCTATTTTAGAACTGTATTTTATGAGCTTCACCAGACAGTGAGAGGTCACCGTAAAGGTTACCGACGTTTCAGGCTTATAGTCTCGTTAAATGTTTTATGGGAAATGCAGACCAGTCATGCGTATCACCTTCCCGATCCCTTCAATGAGACAGACAGGGGCAATCTATCTGACTAAAGACAGTTAGAGCCCGAGTCCTCTGGATATTTCTTCATTAGCCAGCAGCACCAAACAGACAGGGTTATTTGACTTTTCCTCAACCTAATTTTTGACCATATTTTCTAATTTGATTTTGATTAATGTGATTAATACTTTTTTTTTTTTTTTAAATCTACAATCACCCCAGAGTTTTTCTTTGCTGCACAGCGGTAGCCAACGCACCGTCACTCACTCGTCCATCCTTCAGCATTCTGCATGCAATACCATAATGACTGCACTTGGCGTATTCTTTGATTTGTGAGTTTTTTTATTCTAAAACTAATAATTATTAGTAGAATTTCCAAGGAGTCAAAGCATTGTTTGTCCTCTCTTTTTTTTTTTCCATACATAGACCTCTGCTGTGCTGGTTTTTTTTTTCAAAACAGTCTCCTTCACCTGGTTTTGTTTCTTGTATGATCTTGATTAAAGCCCCCATGAGAGTCTATCACCCTTTATTTCATTCATGACTTTTGTTGCCTGTATACTTGATCCCTCAGATGAAAAAGCACTCTTTTTAAACTTTTGAATACAATCACTTCACGACAGCTATAGACTGCATAAAATCATATATTCCTTTTTTTTTTTCCATAGAATCCCTATTTCCCGTAACTATTTGAGCGCACATCTGCCATCTAAAATGTTGAAAATAATTTTTAAAAAAATACCACCACACAGTGTGCACATAGCACTTTGCATCACCGACTGTGAGACTGCAAGCATAACTCCACATACTTGTCAAGCATCTTTGCACAGCTTTTGTATGCAAGATGCACATTTGGTCTGACCACAGACTTTCAAACTTTGAAACAAGAGAAGAGGTAAAAAGCAGGCTGGCTTACTGAACAGTGATATGAAGCCATATGGTCAGAGGACTTTGCCCTCATTCAACAAGCGGACGAACACATGTGGTGCACACCAAGATGAGTCTACAGACCTTCATGCTCTTTTCATGGCATAACGGTGTTGGCAGTATTCTCTCTCTCAGCATGCCTTCAGTCTACTGAACCCCACAAAAGGCAACTTGAATGTTAATAAATACATAAAAAATGTGACAAGCATTAAGCATAGACCATTCAGACAGTACACCATTTTCCACATGGGACATCTGTGTAAGTAGCCGGTTTAATGAAAAGAACAAAGTCACAACTATTGAGTCTGAATTGTCGTGTTTTTCTAACAGAGAAAATAAGAGCCAAAAAATAAAAAATAAAAAGAGTCTGATGGAGTTGATGAAATGAAGTAAAACATTTTAAGTGTGACAGAAGAGAGTGAGACAGCTAAAGGTAGATGTAGTCTTTTTTCAGTGTAAGACCCAAATGAGAAATTTCATCTCTTGCCCTGGGTCCCTGGCTCATTAAAACATATCACTACTCTTGTCATGTGGGCACCCAGCAGGAACATGTCTGTGACCCATTCTGGTTCCTGACCATTAAAAAATATTAAGCTAGAAGAAACAGGGGGATAAAGATAAGAGGGGAAGAGGGAGAGAAAGGACAGAAGTGGTAAAGGGGATGTAGAGGCAGACGTGCAGCTGGCAGAGAAAGGAGTCTGCATTTTACTGCCTCTCTTCATCTCTCAGCCTCCCTCAGTCTCCCCTCTCTTCCCCTCGTTTGCTGCCATGGGGGGTAATGTGGCATGAAATATGTACTTAAAGCCAAACTCAGGTGCCGCCATAAAGAGTAAGAGACCGTCTGGGCCTGTCGCATGATGTGTCTGAGCCACTTTGTACACATACTGTGTGTGTGCATGTGTGCATGTGTGTTTCAGCACTGCTGCTTGCACTTCACTGATTTGCTCACGTTTTGAGAAAAATCTGCATCTGCATGGATTCAGACGTAAAGAAAAACAACCATTTTCTGTATGTGTGTGGGGGGGTGAGAGAGACAGAGAGAGAGAGAGAGAGAGAGAGAGAGAGAGAGAGAGAGAATCAGCACTCCCACCATCTAACATTCACACATTGCAGGACACAGATTACTCCTCCGCATTAGGTAGAGGTGTGAAGACATTAATATAAACTGAAACACACACACTTAGGTGTGAAGCTACCTTGTTGTTTTTTCTAACCATGCAGTTGGCAAGGTGAGGACATAAGTTGGCAACATTTGTAAGGTATTACTTATTGAATTCAGTACATAATTTGAATAAATGCTTTGCACTGTGATCACACACACACACACTCGCACATTTTTGTGTTTTCATTCCTATGAATGCCCTCCATTCATTTCCTATCCCCAATCATTACTACCAGCTGTGCATGTCTAGCCTCAACCCCTCTCCTTACACAGTGCCTTCACAGGAGTCATGCCATAAGCGGCACATTAGTAGCAAGCAGCAGCAGCCTATGCTGAGTTCACACTACAGGATTGTAGCCCTGATTTTCCACTTTCCAACAGTGTTTGGAGATCGCGAACAAAAGCCCCCAGATCAGAGGAAACTCAGCGTTCGGTCAATGCTCGATCGCTATGTGTGAGCTGTTTGAGTGTGTCATCAGAGAGCTCGCCTACAGCTCACCACTGTGGTCATTTCAGGGATGGGTCACGGAGCCAACGATCGTGGGATGGGGGAGCCGAGCAGGAGCAAGAGAAAACTGTGCTTAAATGTGTTAGTCAGCATCTTTTAATACCATTAAAAGAGAATACATATTTGAAGGCAATCCAGAATTCCTGACAGCCTTGCGCCATTATATCTTTTTTTTGCCATGTGGCTCCTGAATTTTGTGTTTTCCTCCAAATAATAAACATAACATAAATAATAATAATAATAATAATACATTTTATTTATAGGCGCCTTTCAGGACACTCAAGGTCACCGTAGATAAGACAAAAATAATCAATAAAGTGTAAAACATAGACAATCAAAATAATACAAAGCATAATAAAACAGCAGTGAGGTCATTCCAGTCCCAAGATTAAAGGGAATATGCCTGTCTGAAAAGGTGGGTTTTAAGGCGGGTTTTGAAGGAGATGAGAGATTCTGAGTGTTTTATGTCGTGTGGCACAGAGTTCCAGAGGCGGGGGGGGCGAACGGCTGAAGGCTCTCGACCCCACGGTGGACAAGCGAGCGGGTGGGAGGGTGAATTGGATGGAGGAGGATGGACCTGAGAGTACGGCTGGTGTAGTTAGTGTAAAGAAGCTTAGTAAGGTACAGAGGGGTAAGGTTACTGATGGCCTTGAAGGTGAGAAGCAGGATTTTATAAGTGATACGGAATTTAATGGAGTTGCTGTAGGACAGGAGTTATACGACTGAAGGAGGGGGTTCTGGAAATAATTTGGGCGGCAGAGTTTTGTGGACAGGTTAAGGCATTTCCTTCATAAATTGATGGCATAAATTTGTGCGTTTCCACCAGAATGCTGTGTTTAACGCTCAAAATTGCCTGAGGGAGGACTCCTCCAACCACCACTTGAATTAAACCAATGCCCTTAGTAAAGCGAGAGACGTTATGAGGCAGCGAAAGACAGGCTGATGAAAACAGGAACATACGTGTTCTATCATACGCACGCGAGGCGGATGACTGAAAATGCGGCAGGAACATTTGCTACGTTTCCTTCTTTTAATCTTGAGCACAGCTTCGCTCTAACCTTAAGGGAATTGATTACTTCTTTCTGAGTTAGATGAGATGATCAATACAACTCTCATGCCTGCGCATTAACTGTGGAGCGAGACCCGGAACGTCGACTAGCCTAGCTTAGCACGAAGACCAGAAGAAGTCTGAAGAAGTCTCTCTCAAAGTTCAAAGGTATGCACACTGGAATCTTTAAAGCTCTCTAATTAATAAATTATATTGTATATCTCTTAATCTGCACCCAACTGGCTCAGAATGACCCCAAAAAATCCCAAGTGGGAGGTCAAAATCTTCAAGTATTCTTCAGTTTCTCTGTCTCTTTTTCATTTCCTTTCTCTGCAACCACCCTCCACTTTGTCCTCCTCCTAGATCCAATTCCTGGAACTTCCTCCTATTAATTGGATGCTGTCATGTATCTTTCCGACTGTCCATCCATCCACCAATTTATCTGTTCGTCTTGCTCTCCTTTCCCCTTCCCTTATTTCCAGATTGCCTACCTAATCGTTCGCTCAGACTCGGCTCGTTCCAGCTACAAAGAGAAGACTCCACATCACTATTGATTCCGTTCTCATGAAAAATACATTTTGCACATTAGGATTCAGTCTCGGCCCTCTTCCTGTATCCCCACTGCGTCTGGTCATCTCCTAATCTCCGCCCTCCATTCCTCCATCCCTCCCCTGCCCTCCTCACAGCAGGTGAGAGGTATATTTTCCTTCCATACATCTGCAGAGACTTCTGTCTTCTGACTGATCTCCCACTCAGGCTCCCCAGCTCCATTATAGGATGAGTGTTTATGCTGGAAATATCAATACTTCTGCTCCTCTGTCTTTGTCTATCACCCTATCCTTTCTTACGCTGTGCTCTCCTACTTTTAAGCTCCATTCCCTCCCTGGTTATACCCCTCGCCATCATGATTTAGTTTTCCCACTTTGACACTCAAAAGTTTATTTCTACACAACAGCTATGCTCACATTTCCCTATTTCTTCTTAATATTACTTTTGTTTGTTTTCTGTCCTCTCACTCTGCGTAAATTGCCTAAAACCGTAAGAGCTGAAATTGCTTTTCCTCACATGGGGCTGAAAAAATAGATACTGTTGCTGTGTCACAAACTTTATTTGATACTAACAACTTACAAACTCCCTCTCAGTCTCATTCCTGTCCAAGAACTTGCGCAAACACAGACACAAAAGCACATATATATATATTTCAATTTACTGGGTTTTTTTTTTTGCAAAGCCTGGTCATAAAATATCACATTCCGCCTGTCGGCTCCGGTGGCATAAAAAAGCCGGAAAAAGAGTGCATCCCAACAGCTGTTTACAATCTATCTAGCTTGCCGTTTCCATTGGATAAGCCTGTTTTGGACTGGCTGGCTTTGTATTTTCCCTGCAAGCCAATTTGCTGTGGCTATTGGTGGCAACATCCTGTCTCTATTAATATCCTTATGACACTTCAATTTGCTGTGTTTTCCCTTCCTGCTCCTCCTCCACCCCTCCCCTCCAAAATGATGTCATAGCGGCTGCTGCCTTAATCTGTGCCGCCTGCCTCCATGCCTACCTACAATCTGCAAAATCATATCTAGGAGTTTAAACACAAGGAGGACCGCCTGCACACGGGAGGAAAAACACGTGAAAACATGTTCATGTATAGATTCCTGCAAACACGCACACATAATTACATGTAGATGCATCCACCTTTTTCTCCGCACAACATTTTTTTCCAAGAAAACAGTTTCTAGATTAATATAACAAGCTACTGTAGCTCTCTTCAGAGTACAAAATGGTTTGTTCAGATAATCCCGGCTATAATCTTTGCTCGTCACTAAACACGACTGAGCCTGGGGATCTCAGGCAGCCAAACTCAGTATCCTCTGTCAAATTTCTTCTTAAGACTCACTTTTATCCAACTGTTGGTGTTTGTTGTTACATTTCTTATTAAATTGTCTTATTTATATCTCAAGTTTTGGGTCTTATTTACCTTATATCATATCATATCATATAACATTGCTTTTTTTAAATGGTGCTGTATCGTTGCTATTATTATTATTATTATGTATTATGCATCATTATTATTATGCACCAAGTAGAAAAGTGACTAAAATAGTTTACAATGGCTTTCTCATATGGTCTTGCATATGCCTTCTCTAACATGTATTATAGCCATATTTCACAGACGAAGGAGGCCACTGACAGATTGTTTCAATATTTAATGTCCACTGAATTTCTCACGCATAGAAAAAAAACACATTTTCTGCATGTGTATTGACTTATCTACCAAAACAGGTAAGAACTGGTTGCAAAAGCACGCCTTTTTACTTAGACACATTAACCTATTGATTGGTAATATATGAAAAAAAGAAGGAGAAAAAAAAGAACTGAAGCAAAACTGGGACTATTCCATTTTTACTAGCATGACCTCATAAGTTCACCCTTTGAGACAGTCCCCTCCCTACATTGATTTTATAACACAAATCAATAATTCAAGGAGCAGTGTTGAACCTGACCAGAAGAGAAAACATAATGAATGAAGTATGTCGATATAAACGTAAGAGTTTATATTGAAATAATATATTTATTCTCCATTAGCTTGTATTTTGCACTCCGCACAGATGGATTAGACATGCATGCATTCCTCTAGAAGACACACGGGTGCGATGGCCAACAGCACTTATCTCTGTCAGTAATTGCAGTATTTATCATCCAATCACACCGGGACATCAGGAAATGACAGGCCTTGATGCACAACAATAAAATGCTGTCCTTTCTGGTGCATGATGTTTAAACCACTTTTGGAGGTGGTCGTGCTCATATTTTAAATGCAAGTTTGTGGAAGACGACAGCAAGAAAAAAATACATATTATTGTATATTTCGATAGATATAACTCTGAACGCACAAAGAAAGTTTTTCAGGACAAGCAGGCATACAGTGCGCAGCAATAATGTCCTCATTAAATCCAGCCTCCATGATCAGATCTCACAAATCCAACTGAAATGACAAGTGTAACTGCAGGTCTCTGCTCTGATCTGCATGTAGATCAGCTGACTCCATGGTGATGGAAAGGGTGAACAATTCTCTGGAACACATAATCCAGCCTTGTTATGGGAGTCTCTCTATGTTCTATCTATCTGTCTGTCTCAGTCTGTGTTTCCAGGACTTATCAAGACTTATCAACCTCCGTCACCCAGCTATCACTGCTGGTATCTGCACACCATTTTACTACACCGAGATAGGATTGAGACTTGTCTGTGTGTGCACACTCGCGTCTGCACAATGTGTGCGCTTGAATATTCGTGTGTGTGTGTGTGTTTCCGTGTTTTATTGCTTCCATCAAATTACCCCTCCAATGTCAGACTCATTCTATAAAGGACCTTATCACTGGGTGGAAATACCAACTCTGCAACCCCTACAGCCCTGGGATTAATAGAGAGACAAAGACAGAGAAAAGGAGGTGGGGAGGAGTGAGGAAGAGACGGTGGATGGAAGGAAGATATAGAGGTGCGGAGATGGTGGGGAAAAAAAAGAAGTTTGAGAAAAAGGAAGAGAAGAATGCGAGGTGTCTTTTCTATTTTCTTTCTTTCTTTGTGGTCATTATCTTTTGGCTTCCATTGTCTCTCTGTGGATATTAAGAGCTCCTGCACATCCTTAGCCATGGATGAAGACATAATGAGGAAACTGAGGGAAGGTGTGGAGAGCTTCACTGCTCGTGTGTGAGAGAAACTCAGAGACAGACAAAGAAATTCTCACTAATCAACTACAGTAGTGACATTCACACCAAGCTGGCTTAACTTTTTGTCATTACCCTTTTTTTTTCCCTTTAATTCATAATAATAATCAATATCCGTCTGTTTCCTTCCTCCTCATCCTCTCAAACCTTATCCCATGTGTATTCTCTATGGTTTTCTCCCCCTCTTTCCTCCTCTCAGTCCTTTATCTCCATCCATCAACCTCGCTTTAGCCCTTCCCCTCAAACCTCCCTGCTTTCTTCTTTGCCTTCATGTCTCCCTATAGTGGTCCCTTTCCCTCCCTCCAGTCTGCTCGGTCTACTCCCCTTCCCCTTCTGTTTTCCTGGTCTGTAAGGCATAACCAGCCTCTTGTGTCAGGGTTGGCTTGGCTTTGGCGTTCTGCTACTTGTTTCTCCTCTTCCTTCTCCCGCTGCCTGGGTTTTGTTCCCTCAGCCTCTAATCGGCTTTTCCGGGTTTGGGATCGTCTCTCCCTAACTTTACCCTCTCTTGGTGCCACAGGATTATCCCTGTCAAAGAGGCCGGACTTCCTGGCTTGACGAGTGTGAGTCTGTCTGTGTGTGAGTGATATTTCTATGAATGTGTGTATGCATGCATGTGTGTTAGCTTGTGTGCGCATCTTTGTTTTTCGTTGGGGTTTTTTTTCATACCCCTGATCCTCTGTAATCACTTTGAGACAATCCCATAATACCCTATAGGTTCAAAGGATGGTGCGTGTGTGTGTGTGTGTGTGTGTGTGTTTGTGAGAGTGTGTGTGAGAGAGAGAGAGAGAGAGAGAGAGAGAGACAGAGATATTTTCCCCTTTCACTCAGCTTCATCTTGCCAAGAAAAGAAATGTTGACCAAAGATCTTATTTTGCCACTACAGTTTGCAGTTTGTTCAAAGATTATTTGATATTCTGTTAGATTTTAAATCTTGATTCCCTACATTGTATAATTTTACTTTGATCTTTTTTTTTTTGTTGTTTTACTTTGATGCACAAGCATCCCTCGAACCATGCTGATGGCTCAGCGAGGCTGTACTTAGGCACAGCTATGCTTTGAGCTAAATGCTAATGTCAGCATGCTAAATGATTACAGTGACGACGCCAACCATGCTGATATAACCTTGGCCGTGTTAGCATGCTAGCATTTGCTAATTAGCACTGAACACAAAATACAGCAGAGGCTTACAGGGATTTTTAGTTTTGCAGGTCATAAAAGTATTGAAGAAATGAAAACTTTGACATTAAAAAAACATTAGGGGATCGTCAAAGTTATTAAAATTCATCCTGTGGGGAGCTGTACCAGAGTCTGTACCAAGTTTAATGACAAATCATCCTGTAGTTGTTCATTTTTCACTCAAAACCATAAATATGAACCACATGGTGGCGCTAGAGGAAAAGTCAGGGGATCGTCGGCCGTTGACGTACATCATCTGGAAACATGAGTGCCTGTGAAAAACATTGGTGCCAATTCATCTGGGAGATGTTGAGACATATTTTCCCAGTTATGTGAAACCTCTGACTTTCTGGTGCCCCTAAGATCAAATTCATTAGGGCTTATTCTCTGGGAACCATGAATGTCTGTACCAAATTTCACAGATATCCATGCTGTGACAATTCACTGAAAAACAAAATGTCACCCTAATTGTGGCATTAAAGACGGAAAAGTTAAGAAACACAAAAGTTAGGAGTCTACGAATGTCTTTAGCAATTATCACGTCACTCCATCCAAGAGCTGTCCAGATATTTCATAGCGGACCCTATTTCACCATGCAACCATGACATCCTTTTACTGGTGCCGTCATGGCAAAAAAGCTTGAAGTAAATTAACAAAGCGGTAGTCAAATTAATCGTAGCAGTTTGATCTATGCTGCTGATCAACCACATGGTGCTACAACTCCGCGCAGGAAGGGAACAGAAGGCTTGGCAGCCATTTGGGGACTGGCATTTAGTCTCGGAGTCTCCCTCCTTCTTTTGTTCTTCTCTTTCTGCTAATTTCCATCCCTCCATCCCTTCTTTATTTAACTGGCTCTCTGTAAAGGTCCTGCTGTCAGCCTCCACCTGTCCCTGTCACAGTAAACAAAGACGACCAGGAGACACAGCACTCTCTCTGTTGTCTCCTGTCTCTGCTCTCTCTTCTCCCCTGCCGTCTTCTCTTACTTTCTTTTATTTTGTATCCTCTTGATTTTCTTCCCTCTCCCCCTTCTTTCTCTGGCATGTCTCCCTTTCTCTTTATTCCTCCCTCATTCAGACCTTATTTTTTTGTTTCCCTTTCACTCTGTCTTATCCTATTTCTTACTAATTTCATTGCCATGTGTTTGAATTTCTTGGCCTTGTGACCTTTATATCATCGCTGTCTTTATTATATATCTCTCTTTCTCCATTTTTCTTTCTCTATTTGCAGTTATTGGGCCCACTGGATATTTCTGTAACTCTTTTTGTATCCCCTGAAGTTGTGAAATCTACCAAAATGATGACCTCAATGAACACTAGATGAGCTTAAATGCACATGAGAGTAGACAACACTGCATACGTCCCATCTCAGCGATGTCCTTTCCTATTGTTAAATCCAGGTTTTTATATTCTGGCCTGGTTTACCACGTACAGAGCCCCGGCAGACTGCAAATGTCTGCATTATGCAAATCACTTCCTGCCCGCACAAACAAGCCGGGACCAATCAATGTCAATCCCCATTCCCTCAGCCAATCAATGTCATTCCCTCTCCAACAAAACCTGGTCTAATCGAAAGACATTGTTCCTCTGGCCCTGCATGCTTAATCAGGAGAGCCGGACTGTCTAAAATTCTCACATCCCGCACTATACCACATAACTTCAAGACTCATCAATGTACAATGGGAAGAGATGACGGTGGGCATAACGATTTAGGGAAACAACAATCAAAGAGAGAAACAAAAGGCAATCTACTTTAGGAACTTCTGTTTGCGACCACTTAGGAAAGGGCACTAAATCTATTCAAGCACGGACACCACCGTCATTATAATACAGTTTCAGCAGGTGTCTTAGGGCATCACTCTCAACTCAGGTTAATATGACTTCTTCTTCTCTCCTACATTCTACGTGTTACCCAAATAAGCTTTGTCTGCTTCGAAGCAACTGACAAAGAAACAAATAAAGTAAATCAAGTCCAAAATTCAAAACGAAAATGAGTTAAGTGACATGTGGTTGGTTCATATTTACCAGTAATCTTAGCCTACTAATTTCGCATGAAAGCAAGTTAGGGCTACGTCATACCTGTTGGACTACATTTACACAGGCAACAGCATGCTTAAAGGGACAATTTTTACTTCAACAAATGTAAATGTAATGGCTGACTCAGTGGTCAGTGGTTTTTCTTACAAAGGCTACTTATCTTTGGTATCTATTATGGTTGTTGACTTAGCAGGGATTGCAAAAACAGCCATGTATTAATTGTGTTGATGGGTGCATTTTGTTTAAAGGACTCCATCTGAAGTTCCTTTTCAAATGGAAATGTCCACTCAGCCATTAGCAAAAAGCGGTGGTGTACTTTACAGCACTGATGCCGCACTCTACACACAGGAGGAAGAGGCACCACGCAGAACCATGATATACCAATGCTCAGGCAAACAGTAGTCTGGCTTTCCTGTCAGAAGCACATTTCTCCCCACCAGTCTCTTTATCTGTCCATCTGTCTGCCTGCTTGTGGGTGTGTGTGTCTATGTGTGTGTGTGTGTGTGTGTGTGTGTGTGTGTCTGTGTGTGTCTGTGTGTGAGAGAGAGAGATGAGAAGACAAAAAACAGACAGGGCAAACCAACTGATAGTGATTAGTTAAAAAAAAGTTTAAAAAGTTAAAAAAAAACTTTAAAAAGTTACTGATAATGGAAGAACAAAAAGTAACTGGTAGGGAGGCAGCAGGGAATCACCACAACACCATGTCTAACAGCTAAAAAGCTCATTTGGAAGGTCAATAACTAGCTTGGCTCAGTCACAAAGCAGCAGCAGACTAGTGGTATATATGCCACAATATCATTATGTACCACTCTTTAAGGTCCTGTTGGGACAATGAAAATAATACAGGAAGTCCAGTTTGAGAAACAGATTATTGATTTAAAGGCTTATAAAACACCATAATATTGAAAAAACAGCCTGCAGCACTCACAGACAGGATTTTACAACTCTGGAAAGTTATGATGATGGCAACTATCTTTCCTTACTACGATCATGAGGTAAATTGTAGAAATACAGCATTCACATTGCAAAATATTTTAACACAAATATAGTCACTTGTATTTGATTAACTAATGCAGCATCCTGCCGGATGATGTCACATTGCATTGCAGCAAAAGTTGAGCCAGGTTCAACTTTTTCGCTGCGCGATCCTGCACTGGCAACTCTGCTGCACTGACAGACGGGTCTCCTTCAAATGAAGAAGAGGGCTGCGTTTTCTCATGCGGCGTTCCCGTCCGTCAGTGAGGAAAATGATCTCTGGCAGCCACTGTGATAGAATGAGTTTATTCCATGTGTACTGAGGGATGGGCGACTTGTGCTTGTCTACCTTCACATTACGTGTTATCTCAAATGATTATAAAAGATGTGCTGTGATGTCAAAGCCTTTTGCATCACAATATATTACAGATTTGTACATGGCAAAGGAACATGTAAGCAAATCGTTTGCACATTTATGGAAAAAAGAGACTTTTTTTCAACAGGCAGAAAATAAAAAGCATGTCCTGAACTTATGTGTTGATGTATAGTTAAGTCCTTATTGAGAAATATTTGGACATAAAACATCAAAACAAATGCAATGATGTGAAATTATGTTTTTGAAACTAACTGAAACTTGTCTTTATTATTCCAAGTACATTTAACCGTATGATCGAGTCTTCCTGAGGGTTTATCAGGAGTTCCTGATAATGACAAACATGCAAAAATCTGCTTTCATGATAATTAACTTGCAGCACTTTGCTTTAACTGGTGTCTTTCCTTTAACAGACTGAATCTATTGTATGAGAATACTATTGCAGTCTTTTTATTGCCATCCTCCTGTGCACCAACACCGCCCTCATCACCATTACATGCTATGCAGTGTGCACACACAACGATGTGTTTGGGAAGAAACATACCACCAAATGTATACCCACCCTCAAAGCCCCTGCTTTCCCCCCCTCTGCATCTCACTTTCCATATTTTCTTTAATGGTCTCGGGCTCCTTTTATCTCATAAAGTGGTGAGCTAATGCTGTCTGTGTGGTGTCATTAAAGTCAGTGAAGCTGGTTTTAATTGTTGGTGAATTGGCCTTTTATGACTAATGAAGCCTTGAGTACGGGCTGCTTGTACTATTTAATCAGCCATCATGTACTCCGAACCACCTACACACTCTGCAGTGAGATAATGGGAGTGAGGGAGAAAGTTAGTACTGAATTATGGGAGGAGGAAATGGTGAGAGAGGGAGGGGAGGAGATTAGATAGATAGATAGATAGATAGATAGATAGATAGATAGATAGATAGATAGATAGATAGATAGATAGATAGATAGATAGATAGATAGATAGATAGATAGATAGATAGATAGATAGATAGATAGATAGATAGATAGATAGATAGATAGATAGATAGATAGATAGATAGATAGATAGATAGATAGATAGATAGATAGATAGATAGATAGACCAAAAAAAGGAATCAATCAACCAAGGCCTTTTTTCCCTTTAGTGCACATTTTGCAGTGAATGCTCAGTAAAGTTGAGCGCTTTAGTAATGTGATAATGCTGATGGTCCTGGAGATTCAGTGTGTGGACGACCTTTGGTTTTCTATTCATTCCTCTGAGGTATTTCTCTCTATGGCCTCTGAAGTAGCTGTAGGCCAAAAGGTGACTACATTTCTACACAGAGACCAAAGAAGAGGAGTTTTTGATGCCATGTGGTACAAACTCAAAACGGAACACAAATGACTATCTTCTAAAGGTAAAGTCTGCTGCATTCGAACTCGTAACCATTCACATCAAGCGCACTGCTTGTGTTGCGTTTCATCGCCTGTCTTTATTTTCCATATTTCCCATTGCTGTCCGTCCTCTGCATAATAATCAGGGAAACGGAAATGTCATTAAAATGATTTTACAGTTGCAGTTGATTAGAATTCAGAGCCAAATGGGGTAGATGGTCAACTATACTGCAGTTTAGCATTTTGCAGCTCACGTGGGTTTTTTTATTTTTTTTTATTTTACTGCTGCTCACCTCAGTGTGTTTTATTGTCCCTGAGGGAAGGTTTATTTCAACAATAATACAGCTTCTGATCTTTCTAATTACTGTCTAATAAAAACAGATGTGATTTGCAGAAACCGAATCTCTCCTGTGTTGTATAGTTTGGTAAGACTGCACAGGTTTTCACCAAACTATTTCCCATTTATTCATTTATATATTTATTTATATATTTCACTTTTTTGTCATTTGTTTTATAGTTTGGCATGTATTTTTAAGTCCTTAATATTGAGAAATATGGACATAAAACATTAAAACAAATGCAATGATGTGAAATTATGCTTTTGAAACTTGTCTTTATTATTACAAGTACATTTAACCATATGATCAGGTCTTCCTGAGGGTTTATCAGGAGTTCCTGATACTAACAAACATGCAAAAATCTGCTTTCATGATAATTAACTTGCAGCACTTTGCTTTAACTGGTGTCTTTCCTTTAACAGACTGAATCTATTGTATGAGAATACTATTGCAGTCTTTTTATTGCCATCCTCCTGTGCACCAACACCGCCCTGTCCCTGCGGGAAGGTTAATTTCAACAATAATACAGTTTCTGATTTTTCTAATTACTGTCTAATAAAAACAGATGTGATTTGTAGAAACCAAATCTCTCCTGTGTTGTATAGTTTGGTAAGACTGCACAGGTTGTTACCCAACTATTTATTCATTTATTCATGTATATATATTTAACTTTTTTGTCATTTGTTTTATAGTTTGGCAGTTGGCCTGCAACACTGCAAACTCACCAATGCTACAGGCTGCAAGTGCACCTAAAAATGTACCTAAAAACACATTATAAGCATTAATATCAAGTTACGATGAGGTCAGTGTTGCAGCAAATAGGGAGATGGGCTTAATTCTAAAGACCAGGGTTGGAGCCCCTGTCCGACCAACGGTCTGCTGAATTAACCTTGAGACACACTGAATCTGCTCCGGCTCAATCGGTGTTCTGTAAATGACTTTTCCATTCTTTCTGTGAAGGATCAGGCTGTTTAAAAAAATATTCCAACAAGAATCAATACAATATCTTTTTATAAAATGCTGGGTCGCTCTATTAGAGCTGGATGATAATTTGGCAATATCTTTTGTCATCTCTCTCTTTCTGCTGCACACTGAAATCTATCACAATATGAAATGACTTTTCATTGTTTGACTTTGTATGATGTGGCTTTGAGTGCTTTCAGTGCATACTGGTAATGTGGGTTGAGATAAAGCTGCAACATTTCCAACTCTTATATTTTTGTATTTCGGGTATAAATAATGGAGCCCACATGGAAGAACACTACTTGGTCTTTTGACTTACACAGCTTGTTGTGATTCACAGTTGAATAGTCAAGCAATGTCCAATGAGCGAAAGAAAAGGCTATGTCAGTTTCTTCTTCTTTGAATCATGTTCACACTTATGTGGCACAGGTCACTTGGAGGTACACCATATGCATGTGGTTGTGTCTGAACATGCATTTCTGGGACTGGAATCTGGAGCACAGGGGGCTGGCTGTGATTGCTGCAAAAAGTCTAAAAAAAAAAAAAAAAAAAAATAGTACTTGAACTACAACTCTAAACTACACTGGATCTGTGGAAGCTGTGGAAACAAGCTGTAAACACAAAAAACCGAGTCCAGCAATGAGACTGGTCTCTGTTGTGGGACGGTCTGGCACACAACATGCCTCTTGCAGGTAACGAAAAATTGATTCACAAGCTTATTTGCAGTAAAACGAGGTTACATAACTTCATCTGCACACTCGAAACATTTGACAAATCTAGCTGTTGCAGTGGTTGTATTAGCCTCAGCTTGACTTTTCACACACTGCCCATCAGCCTTTGCAGCTTCATGGTAGAATTAGTTAGCTGCTAGGTGCTAATCAAAGTTACACCACATTATGCAAATTAATTCCTGCAGTTTGACCATTTATTTATTCCCATGAAGCCTCAGAGCATGTTTATCAATTACATTTATGGAATGTTACAGCAGTAACACAAACACACACACAAGATAGGCTAAAGCTGCAGTACATTTCACATAAAGCAACATGGAAACGGTTATCGTCATCCAGCCTACTACTCTCATTATTTAGTTGGTTCCAATTCAGGTCCCAGCCTGTGGGAGTACAATAGCTGCCCAACGCCACGTTCAACAGGCTAACCTGGCAACTGTGAAGCAGTATAAAACATGGCAAAACTTACATCTCCCACGTCTGGTCAAGTGTGGTCACAGGCAGCCAGTATTGATGCATTCTTTTGCTTAGAACATGAATGGAAACTAAATGGTGTCCAATGTTGTCCAGGTTAGTCCTGAGCAAAGCAGTCAAAAAAGCTCAGAGACAGACGGAGCAGATTTAGGTGTGCTGTGCCTGGAGGTGAAGAAATGATGCAAACGTAGGGAAAAGCATAATATGTCCCCTTTAATATAGTGTGTTTGTGTGTATGTACATCCTTGCCTACATGTGTGCACACACACTGATCGATTTGACACTTGTCTTAGAAAATCCATCAGCCTCTGAGTTCTTAAACAAATGGAGCTCCTTGGACTGATGGTTCAGTGGAAACAACATAGTTTCCCACTACCACCCTGTACCCAAATGACTTACATGTTACAGTATTTTACAGTGCAAGCGCACACACACACACACACACACACACACACACACACCCAAAGATGCACACCATAGCAGGTATGCACGAGTGAAAGAGTCATTTAATGGAATGAGGTAATAATGCAGAGTGAGGGCAAAGGGGAAGTTGAACAATAACTCCAGCTACAGACCAACGTAGTGCCAGGTACACACACACACACACACACACACACACACACACACACAGCAGGCTCTCTTACAGAAACCATAAGAGACTACATCACTGGTCTCTCATCTTAGAAGGTAGCCCTATCTCTTTTCTTTCTGTCTTGGTGTCCCTGTCTGTCTCTATATTGCTCTCCTTGCCTCTTTTTCCGTTTCTCAGCAGTCTCTGCTGAATCCTCTTTCACACTTCCATCCTCTCTCACTCTCTCTCCCTTTTTTTCTCTTCCTCTCATTCCCTCTAAGCAGTCTTTCCTGAAGCCCCTTTCATGCTTTCAGCGCTCTCTCCCTGCACACATTCATTCTTTCTCTCTCTCTCTCTACAGTCTGTCCTGAAACCTTTTCATGCCTCCACGCCACTATCTCTCTCTTTCTTTCTCTCTCTCTGTCATATTCTTTTCTCTGCACCTGGCCACGACTCTTCCCCCATCGCTGTGGTTTCCCCTCTCCACCTCTCTGACAGCTTCACATTAATCATTCCTACATCCCCAGGAAGACTGCCTTCCTTGCCTTCCACCACTCCATCTCTTTCTCTCCCTTTCATTCAGCCTGTATCTTTTTCTCTCTCTCTCTCTGTCACACTTCACCCTGCTTCTCTCATCCTCCCATCATGCCTTGTTTCTCACCTCTCATTAAATCTCTATTCATGTACATGGAACAAAAATGGGATCGCCTTTCCCCCCAGCTGTGTGAGATCATGTTGCCATATCATATCATATCATATCTGTCATATGTTGCCAAAAAGTTCTGCATTACTTATAATGCCAGCGGAATGGCAGTAAATCTGATTTATTCGAAGCGATGTATATTATGAGAGACTTGTAGCAGGCACTAAGGCAAAAAATAGCAATATGTTTGAAAAAAAAAAAAAAAAAAAAGTGGCTGTTCTGGTGGGGGCGTATTGCTTCAGGTACTTGTGAGACAATGAAATGCAATCCTGGTAGGCTGGTTTGAGTTGTACGGTTTTATCAGAGGCCAGAGCACTGCACAGAGGTTTCTAATACTCTGAGGAAGGATTTTACAACACTGAAGAGTTATAATTGTGACAACGTATTAACAGAGCTGGATACTAGAGCCGCGTGCCGAACCGTTTTTTCAATCCCACTCCCGCCCGCTCCTGCTGGATCTCTGACCATTCCCACCCACACAAGAACCTTCCATTGATTTTGTGTCTCCTCTCGTCCCGGAGGGAATGAAAGATGTTAGTAAAGAGATGCATAACTGTTGGTAATAATGTATCATAATTACGTTTCCCCCCCCCCCACAGGTTTAAACTAAATCACTTTGATTTGAGATCATCTGGCTGAGTGTTTGGTCATTATGAGCACTCTGCACCTTGTATGTATAACTATGGCAATGCCAGTGAGCTCAATATTTCAGTCTTATCAAGGATTTGCTTAATTGCCCAATCTGTTCACGTGGCTCACTTTTAATGAACCAACGGTTATTTCAGGACACCGTTATGACTGACTCACACATAAAATAATAATAATAATGTTTTTTGACTAGCCGCTCCTGCCCACAGTAAAGTCCAAACCGCCCGTTCCCATGAGATTTGCATTTGGTCCTGCAGGGCACAATGGGTCTCAGCCCTCTACTGAATACTGCCTTTTAAGATGTCGCCCCACTCACTCCAATGAAAGTTGCTCAAGATGCTGAAGATTTTCCAGGCTTGTGTGGATTCTGAGTTCTTGAACAAGATGAGTGTGCATATGAGACACTTCTTCTGGCCATTGACTGATAAGCCTCTTCATGACTACTATTATACCTAATGGATAAAATGATGATGCCACTAATGAGTTTTGTTTGTGAAGCTCAAAAACTTTTTCAAATTTTATCATCCATGATTGCAACACAAGCACTAGATTCATCCTATTCTTGTTACAAAATACTGTACTCTCCTTGGTATTTTGCTCATGCTCATCACTTCCTCGTGTTTGATTGGCTGACGCAGTGGGTTGCCTGATGACACTGCGTAGCATTGCAGCAAATGTAGAGAGCAGGTGTAATTTTTTGATGGACAACGCAGCATTTTTTTGTGACAGAACGCTCTGCATAAACACACCTATAGTGTCAATGGTGTGCTCTTATTGAAATGAATGAGCCTGCATTAATGTTCAGTTTAACACAGCCTTGAAAGGAATGATTAAATGGGCTTTTGTTTGGCACACAACAAATCACTTGAGTCCACTGAAATGTCTCACTTACTACATGAATATTCAACAAAGCACTGATTTCAGTGTGATAATTGAGCTTGAAAAAAGGTGGAGAAAAAAAAACTACTTCTCCATATGCTTATGTTCCATATTTGCACATTCATTTCTCAGAAATTTAGAAGTAATAATTAGAAAGTGGTATTGGAGGGCATGCTCAGAAAATAAAAGGTGGGAAGGACCTGAGGAAACTGTAAATGACTGAGAAATTCCAAGAAATCAAAAGCTGGCTTACTACACATTGATTGCACTTTCGAGACGTCACTAAGACCGAACAACACACAGCCAGTCGTTTTATTTCCTCATAGGTGTTTTCAACCATCTCTGCCACACACTCATTTGTTTTATGGTTCTCTCTTATGCTCTTAAACACTGTCTAATCCCTGATTAGTGTAGGAGGAGGACGTTTAATGCTCCTCCATTCACTTGTCTGCCTCTGAACTGTGGCACACAAGAACGCTCGCAAGCACACATGCACGCACTGATACACACAGTCTCACACTTGCAGCAAAGCAAATTCATGTTCATACATAAACAATTGAAACACACACGAATAAGCTTACACTGCTTCTCCGCAACGGGACTCGCACGTGTCTCTCTTTCTCTGGTGAAACAGGTAAGGGCTTAACGCGAGTGCAACCAAACACTCAGACAGCGATGCGTCTACTCCAGAGAGGGGCTGCACATTAAAAGAGAGCGCATCGTACGCAGCCGTGCTGATTCCACCGGGACCGACCACTTTTGTCAAAGCTAAAAACCGCAAACAAGAAGTGTAATTATGTTTAGTAGAAGTACTGTGATGTGGAAACTCACTGCACATGTAAGAATGGGTGGGAGAAAAGGGCAGAAAGAGAAGAAACTAACAAAGGTGGTATTCTAACGCTTGAATTTGGCTGGAAGTCACAGCTTTGGAGTACCGGCGCTTTTAATTCCACCCAACCAAATAATACCATTCTCTAATGAATTTAGATTTGCACATTATCAGTAAATCAGTCCTTTAACTCAGACGTTCAATTGATAAGAATACATCACCATGATAAGAACTACCTAAAGTGACAGAAAACATCTTTTGGGAAAAATGTATGTGAACTGTACTTTGATTTTTTTTAAATTGTCCCATATCCAACGTGGAGAGGGCGTGGATTATGACCCGTACAGCGGCCTGCCACCAGCGGGCGATCACAATGTTTTGTCTTCACTTTCACTTTCTCTACATATATTAAAAAGGAAAAGAAACATGTTAAACTGATATATATTTGCATTATTAATGTTGGAAGTATGAGTATTAGATACCGATATACATTTCCACTTTGAAACACACCCCTGGTTGCATGCATTTTTTTCTGTCCTATTTCTGTAAATAAAGATGCAAATAAAAAAAAACACTGACATCTGTCATCAGGTCGGATCAACCACCTGCTGAAGGAATCCTTCGTGCAATCACATGGGCCGTTTTGATGACAAATAAATTAAGTCGATGAGGGCTAACAAATGTGACGACATTGATACTTGTGAACCTACCGCCAGCCTGCCAAAAAAACATCAAGTTGTACTCATTGCACAAAGTAAAACATTACTTGAAATGTCACTAGATGATATGTGATAATTTTTTTTTATTCCCCTTACTGAATAAAGTAATTACATTGGGCTCCAATCAGGGGAAGTGGTGAAACACTGGAGAGCTGGCAGATTGCTATCTGTTTGACAGAGACAAGTCAACAACACCTCTATCTTCACTCACATTTCCCCTGATGCAACAACACTTTATCTCTTCATTACTAACTGATAGTAGATGGGGGCATGACAGTTAATTGCATCTCTGGAATATGTGTCCGTGCTTGGATCTGTGTGTGTGTGTGTGTGTGTGTGTGTGTGTTTATGGGTCATTGTTTTTTAATAATTTTGACTTGCACCTGTGTGCTGCCGTACACGTGTTCACATGTACACGTTCGACGCTGGGATGTGCATGTGATGCATGTGAAAGCTTTGTATTTATGTTCTCGGCGACGCTGCCCGCCGGAGCTACCTGTAAAGAAAGACTAAAAGTCTCTCTCCTCTCCCTCTTCCCTTTATCTGTCCTCGCTCTCCCCTCGTTATATCTTTTCCACACCTCTCCCCTCCCCTACAGTCCCTTTCGTCACCGCTATCGTCACCTGCGGGTGTCTGTGTCCCACGATGCATTGCAAAACGCCAGCTTCTCATGGCTGATGGTGGAACTGCAGTGACATCTACTGAGAGAGGAGAGGTGGAAAGAAGAGAGGAGGGAGTGAAGGAGAATGAAGGGAAAGAGAGGTAGACGATGACTCACTAGTATCAGAAATGCAATAAGGGACTGGAGGGAAGAAGAGGGACGCAAGAACCAAGTCACACCTTGAACCTTTATTATTACATCTTCAGCTCAGACCTTTAGAATCAGCAAACACGACTCTTCCTGTTTTAAGGACAGTATTTCCCCCAATGCAGTAGAACTTTCCCTGCATTTCCTGGTATTTTTTCCCTCTCTGAGACTTGTATTGTGTGCAGATAATTGCTTCTCTTTAGTAACAACAGCTCTAAAATGATTTTAATTCTAGTCAGCAGGCTTTGATACAGGCTGTCTGTGTGTTTGTAATTATTGTCTTAGCCACTGACTGTCAAACCCTATTACGTGAGGTCAAGCCTAAATGACTACCCTGAGCTGATGACAATAATTTGATGAAAGACACACATGCGCTGGTCAGTCGCGCGCTTCCACGAGCAGACACGCAGCGACCGAGCTCACACAAAACCACACAAGCATGTACTCATGCACACACATTAACAATGAATGTATCCTTTCACGAGCACCTATACCATGAATAATTCAGGAGCTAGTTTACATAAACCATCCATTCAGTCATACATGAATTAGAGTTACAGTTGTATGTGCGGGGAGCAATCATCATGTTGTGATAATAAAACTGGTATGCTATGCATATTCAGATGTGACTTTTGGGAAATCTACTGCAATTCACATCCCGTTTCTGCAAACTACATCCCATTTCATAGGAATTATGCAATTTAAGGCACTTAAAACATTTCCTTTTGGGGTTTGTGTTTTGTGTCTCCTCTTACAAATAAATATGTTGCTTTAAGAGTTTAACAAATACATGCTTGAATAAAATATAATTAAAATATGTATGGTAATAAATTAAATACACTGCACACATATTCGGAAATTACATGAGTGGATATACAAAGTTAAAACATCATGGTAAAGCAGTTTGTGTATTGTATATCCCACTTTCAACTAAATAGCAGTAACAAATACTTGTTACAGTGGTAAGTAAATAAATGAAACGTAAATTAATGAGCACTTGTCAGCTATAAAAAGGTCTGGCAATCAGCATTTTGATATGATAGTTTTCAAAGCAACACGAGACACCTAAAATAGCCCAGTTTCCAACTATCTGTGCACAAACTGCAGGTGCGGTGGTCAAAACAACTCTTAAAAATATAGTTAGTTTTGGCTTGAAAACTTAAATCTTACTTTCCATCACTGCCCACTTAATAACATTTATATGTAGGAAAACTTATGAAAACTGCCATCATCTGTTAATCTGATGATTATTTTCTTGATTAACTGGGTGTTTGTTCTGTAAAATGTCATGAACTAGTGGAAGCGTCGATCACATCTTTTGCCCATGTGTTCAACAAAAAGTCCAAAACTCAAGATACTTGATTTACAGTAATTTAACCAGAGAAAAATGCTTCACATTTGAGAAGTTGGAGCAAATGAATGGGATTTTTGCTTGAAACTGACTGACAAGATTAATCAATTATCAATCGACTATCAATCGAATTTTAGAGTCTGACCGAATGTCAGCTTCAACGTTATTTACCGCCCAGTGTACAGAGAGAACGAGGACCGATCAGGTGCTCCTCACTAGATGTTGGACGTTTGGAAGAATTTCTGATATATTAGAAACTCTGGTTGGCTGTTGTCAGGATTTAGCACAGCTGAAGCTGAGCAACAAGTTGATACCCAAAGGTCGGTGCCTTTTTTTGTCACTCCGTCTGCACGAATTGGCAAACGGAGCGTCTGAAAGTGCCATGGCGACACCACGTGTCATGTGGATGGAAAAGGTCGCTAGCTTCCATCCAGTTCTCTCTGCAAAATGTACAAGTCGCACTGTTCAGGTCTTCCTTGCTACTTGTGAGTCCATATACAGTGATGCCTCCTTTTTGTAAAAGTTTCAGAACACAGAATGGTACAGATGATCATGGCATCTTTCTGCCTTGTTAGCATTATTGTTAACAAACAAAGCTCTACCTACCTTGGAGCTGTCAAACAAACACGTGGTAAAAAAAGCATTATTATCTTTTTATATGATGACACCATATACCAAGTCCATACAAACTGCACTGACAGAGGGAAACTGAACAGACAGAGACCTGTGATATAGCTCCATACTTTAAAAAAAAAAAAAATGTTTGCTGTGTTTTAGGTTTACTATCATTTTAACCTTGAGCATGTTAGGTGTTCACACCACCTCCATACACATTCACATTCATCCGCACATATGAAGTCATGCATGTCTTCAAATCATAACTGTGGACGATGAAGTTTTATATCCAACGAGTGCTTTCAGCGTATACTGTGCTGTGTGCACATGAAGGGGTTGCAGCTATACTGTCATCTATCTGATTTATATATTATTAACTATTTCCATCCTGAGGGGCCTGTTCATTTTACAAAGTGCCCATGGTGGGTGTAGTCCTGTCTATCAGAGGCCAATGACACTGGGGCACATGTCATATAAAACTATATTACCTCTGATTGATTGACAGGATTATGAGACTCTGAGCAGAGATGAACAGTCATGTTAGAGGTGGAATACAGGGAAGGAAAGATGAGAGAGGAGAGAGGGAGAAACAGGTTTGTCTTGCAGGGAGTAAAGAAAAGAAAAGAGACACCAAAAGAGGAGTAAAGAGAAACAATGACAGTTGCAAAAGGAGAACGAATTAAAAATGAATGCTGACAGATAGGAGGAAAATGCAAGGGTAGAATGAGAAGACAAAAGTGACAAACTGGATACAAGAGATAAAACAACTTGGACAGGAAAACTTAAAAAAAATAAATAAATAAATAAACGAAGGTGGTATAGAGGTCTGCCTCTCTACAGAGGAGGAAGGAGCACACAGCAGCCATCAGGAGCTTTAGAATAACCCTCAGTGTCCATATCTCATTTAAATAAACCACATGCACACACACTCACACACTGAAACCTGAGCAGCGCTGCCTGCAGACAACAGCTCATGTCTCCAGGGAGAGTTTGAGGACGAGAATGACAGACACAGTAAGTGGTGACAGACTCTCTCACACACACACACACACACACACAGAACACACTCCCTCACACATACGCACGTATGGACACAGTTTGGTATGCTTGATGCCACTAATTTGTTTGTGTTATACAAAATTTACTTAGGACCTACAGCATTACTGAAAATATGATCACGGCCCACCAGTATTTGCGACAAATTGAGTTAGTCTGTGTTAACCTGCCTGTAAGTCAGGGTGGTACAAATTGCAATGATTGACAGCTTATTTGAATCGTCTTGATGAGACTCCAGAAACACGGTGCTTCCTGCTACCTAAAATAAAAACACCCAAAACAGAGTACATACCAAATGCACCAGTATAGATGCAAGTATGTTTTGGGATGGACACCATCATCCTCTAAGCAGGTGAGATTATATCACTGCAACAAAGGTGCATGATTTATGCAGGTTCAACATATATAATAATAATTTCACTTTTTTTATTTTTTTTTATTTTTTATAATTCAGGTGGTTGGGAGGATCTTTATCCCAAGAAGAGATTATTTCACGATTTATTTGCTACTCTGTAAAATAAAAAGAAAACTGTATTTTAAATATCTTGAGAGGTCACATGCATAGAAAATAAGAATGTATCATCCCTATACTATGCACATTTTATTAATTCACCAAGCCTTGCCCTTTGCAATGATTGAGGTGTTTACTCCAGTGCATATGTTTTATAAGTGAGCGGAGGGAGAGCACCTGCTTGGTGTTCCATTCTTCCTTATTATGCTTGGCAGGGTGATGGAGCACATAGCGATAGATCAATATTCACCCTCACACATACACAAAGTCACACATAGGCGGACACCACACCACTGTGCGCCTACATGCGGAGACGAAAATGCACATAAACACGAAGGGCATGCACGCATCCACACACAAACACATTTGCATGAGGGGTTGTGCCCGTTAGCCCATTTTCTCAGGTTATGAGACGATTAGCATGCCGTTAACAAGAGTTTTCCTGCCCCTGCGCGTTTCCTCTTTACGCCATAGGTGCTGTGGGATGATGAAGCATCATTGTCAGGGGTCATGAATCATCCTCTTCCTCAAATTAAACATGCAACGTCATAAACAAATTATGGCAAACCAGCAGTCCAGGACAGATGTGTGTGCAGAAATATGTGTGAATGTGTGCCTGTGTGTTTGACTGAGTGCCTAGTGTCCCAGTTAAGTGTAATAAAGCACAGGGCTAAAATAATGTGATGAGTTTAATGAGCAGACCATCCATGCATTCAACTCTCTCAATACCCCACCCTCCATCTCCCTCTGTCTCTAGCTCGCTGGACCTCTCCCTCTCTCTCTCCCTCTCCCTGTGTGCATGTGAGAGAGAGAGAGTGTGTGTGCGTATGTGTGTGAGAGGGAGAGAGTGTGTGTAGGGGAGTTTGGACTTGGGCTGGGAGGTAATGTGATTCGACTGGAACGATTAATCATGCTCAGGTGAGAGTGCATGGGGAGAAACAGGGAGGGCGACAGGTGGAAGAGAGATGGGTAGAGATGGTAGTTTAAATGTAAGTGGGGAAAGAAAAAGAAATGAATGGGAAGTGAGAGGAGCGGATAACATATGGCTGGTAATTTCTCTTCTCTCACCCTCTCCCGTTCCTTTCTCTCTTCATAAGCTTAGTCGCCTTTCCTTCCACACTCTGATCCAATCATTTCATTTGTTGCGTCACCTTTTTTTTGTTTCCTACAGCTCATTTTCTCTCTCTCTCTCTCTTTCCCTCGCGCTCACCCACCTTCGCCGCACTTTGTTTTAATGTGTTCCTCTTCCCTCTCAGTCTCTAGTCTACCCCTCCCTTCATCCTTTTATTCCCCATTACTTTCTTTCTTCTCTTGTTCAAAGGTCTGCAGTAATGTGTGGACCAACCAAATGTCAGAGCCAACTCCTTTCACCTGCGGCAGCCTGCACACTGTCCATTTGTAAGCTATATATAACCACACTTTATTTAAACATACATTAGGAATCTATCAGCAGTCTAGATCAAGGTTTCTAATGGGCTTAAATGAAAATAAAAATGAGAGACCCATGTAATCAGACTGCAACGCCTGAATCCAAAACAAAGTATTTATTACATATCTGATTTTTGTTTTAAGGACCATTTTCAATCACTGTGCTTTAAACTCGTCATTAAGAGCATGAAATGTGTTGCGAAGACCGTCTTTAAAAATACACAGCACTCAGAGAGCATTGTGAGAATTCAGCCACCCAGCGTGTCTTCTGCATTAGTGATGCAGGATTTCCCAAACAATTAGGCTTTGGGGTGGAGCGGGAGAACATTAGCTAGAGAACAAAAAGTGAGAAGCACTGGCCCACTTTGTGTTTAACAAGATTCTGCGGGTACAAATGCATTTTGCCATTTAATCAAAACTTAAAAGTATGCTCACAGTTGTCAAGGTAAAGGTAATCCATATGCATCAGCATCCAAACAGTATCCCTACGCTTAGTTGATGGAATAACGACAAAATCTAAACTAAGAACTAATAGTATTACTGGCTGGGGTACAGTGCTGGATCTGTGCTAATTTCTTAATTTGATTTCCCTCCTCAAATAGAGCGAGTAATTTGTTTAGGGGACCAGAATTTGCCCAATTTAGCTGGTAAGCTCCTTGGCAGCAGTAATGGGGATAAACAGCTAGCAGAAACTGCAGCCTAATCATACTGCGTCTGTCGAAGTCTTACAAACACACACACACACACACACACACACACACACACACACACACACACACACACACACACACACACACACACACACACACACACACACAATGTCTTTTTCTTGTCCCTGCCCCATCTCTACATTCCGCCATAATTATCTAGTTTATAATTACAGCCTCATAAGACTAAGTAGCTTGCCAACTAACCTGTTAGCCAAGTCAATTAGTACACAGACCCTCCAAGGATCCATTAGCTATCTAGCTTATGCAATCCATACCCATATAGCATCAGTTTATTTGTGATGAACTAATGATGTAGCGCTCCATCACGCAGACACAGTTCATGAAGAAATGAACAGACATTTCTGTTCCCAAAGAAGATCTTAAGTAAATAAAGGTTTGCCAGCAGTTTTCGTTTGGTTCGTCATATATGAGAGTACCAGCGCGTGGAGTTAAATTGATGGTGGGGATCTAAAATGCGCACACACACAGACACACACACACACACACACAAACAAAAACACTCATACACAATACTGTTTATACTCATATGAGGATCTCAAACACATGTAGCTATGTGTACACACAGATTGTTGTCAGCATAAAAAGTTTGCTTCATCCTAAACTGTCCAGATTCATGGAAGGTCACTAATTGGTCACTCGGGCCCTACAAAGTGCACACACACACACACACGACACAGATAGGCACAAAGCACACACACATACACACACACACACACACACACACACACACTCACTACTGTGTAGCGGCGTGCTACGGAAAATGTTTCCCAGGACAGAGATTTTCTCAGGTCTTCTCAAGTCTCATGTCATGCTCTCCCTCACCTCTTTTCTCTTTGGCTGCTCTTCCTTTTTTCTCTACCCCCCCCCCCATAACAATCTGTTAGTTGCACAAACCATTTACACACACGCACACACAGATAACACAGTTAAGTATTTTTTGTCATCAACTAACTGACTCACTGTCACCTACACATGCCCACCAGGAAGGACAAGAAGTGTGGGCGGCATGAATGACACACAGGTTTGATTGACACGTAGCCTCAAGACAGAACAAGCCAAAGCATTTCTTCATCCTATACAGACCACTCTCGATGCTCCACGCTCACTCACTACTACCAGCAAATAATACCCTTTCACCTATCGCAGGGTTCTCTCAACCATCTGTTATTCACAGCCCTTTGTTATCTGACTGGATGCTTTCATTAACTCTCATTCAAGCTCTTACTCTACGCGCACCTTTCCTCCCCTCTTTTAGCTTCACACCCCCACCCCCCTCTGCTTTCCCTCCTACGCCAGGTTCACGACCGCACTGTTCCTCTTGAACATTCCCCCTTTATCATCTATTCATCATTACAACAAATGATGGGTAAGCTGAGAGTTGTGGAGGCCTCGGTGGTACAATTCAAAAAGCTGCAGGGCTGAGTGACGGAGTGTTGCCAGTATTTGTGGCATTCAGTCATGCAAGCAGTTGATAACTAGTTGCCTACCCCTTTATTTAACTGGGCACGGCTGAATGGTAAGTGGGGTCTCATTTTCGCAGCAGTGATACCAAGCAGAGTTGTGGAGGGAGGAGGGGGGGGGGTATACAAGCACACACACACACACACAAATGCATGCATGAACAGAAAGTCGCTCACTCAAACAAACATACACACACACTCCAAAGAGGCAATGCTGCCACAGTCTCCTAACCAACTCCATTAAAGCACAGCACCTAATGAGGTAAGATGGCAGCTGCAAAGAACGGAACTGAATAGAGGTGGGATTTTAACAGCGTTGCTCTTGTCTGAACCCCCCCCCCCCCTGAAGAAACCTCTGGGTCTTTTTGACATGAATTTCGCTTGGAGCAAGAAGTCAAACCTCTTTCAACTCCGGTTGAACTTTGCAACTGTGTTTCCCTTCGCTTCAGTCACCCCAGAGGTGGGGAAAATAGCGCTGTGTTGCCAAATTGTCATAAATATTCAATGAGACTTTCATGTGACTCGTGGCATCTACCTTTGTTTGTTGAATAGTGTTCAAAACTAAGCCCAAAAAAAAAAAAAAAACAACTTGCAGTGCTGCATTAGTGTGGAGGCAAATCAGAACCATGGACAGCTCCACTTTAGCGCAACTGCACTTAACTGCAGATCAGCACCGTGGACAGGTCCAAATCAGCACTACTGCGCAAGTGGAAAAGCTCTAACTACGAGTATGCACTTAGAATGCAGAAAGCACTTTTGCTTTTAGGACTTTTATCTGAAAGCCGAAACATTAACAATGACCACATTGTGTATCATAGAGGTTTTGAGTGTTAAGACCCCTTGATGAATAAATATTGGCAGTGGGATTGTCTGTATGCTGACTGTTATCAATATATCCATCCATCCATTGAATATACCGCTTATCCTTAAAGGTCACGGGGGGGGCGAAGCCAATCCCAGCTGACAATGGGCAAGAGGCGGGGTGAACCTGGACAAATACTGGAATACAATATATTTCAAGAGGAACTGCTAGTCTGAAAAGGAGATCTTGGTAAATGGGACTAAGTATGCTCCCTTGCTAGATGATTTTCTTGATTTTTTTTTCTTCAGCACAATTTCTTCTGTTATCATGTTCATTCTCATTCGCCAGTCTCGCAAGGACTACATCTCGTCTTTTTTTTCTTTTTTTTGCCCTCTTTAGTACCTCTCCACCCTCCGTGTCTTACCCTCTACTCTCTCAGTTCAATCTTGCCATCGTGTTTCATCATTGCTTTGATTCAAGTTTTTAGGCAGGTATAAAGCAGAGCTTAGACAGACCTTTGGTGCTCGTGCTGGCCTGTGTGTGTTTTGTGTGTCTGTGTGTGTACAAATATGCCCTCAAAAAAAAAAAAAAGAAAAAAGTTAATCAATCAGTTCAAGTTTGTCCAACTTAGACGTGATGTCAAAAGATAAAAATAAAAAGTAAAAGATGACAAGGACCTTGACGACAGCGCGGCAGTCGCTGGCCATTTTTCTCTCCGCATCATGTAGACGGAGTGAGGTGAGGCGGAGACAAAGATTGATGAGAGCAGAGACGAGTTGTGAACGACAGGTGTTGAGCTACTTATTTCACTTTGTTTGGCTTTTCTTTTTTTTTCCTTTCAATTTTTCGTGACATTTAAAGATTCCGTGCACGCAAACACACAAACCTCTGAGTATTTCTTTCTCCGACACTTTCATCACTACTCTAATGCAAACACACACATGCATCCGCTTGCCCACCCAACACACACACACACATACAATGATTCTTAAAAGTAATATTACATCCAATCATTGTTGATTTGGGTCCACAAACAGCTTGTTGCCAGCAGCTGATGAGTGTGTGTGTGTGTGTGTGTGTGTGTGTGTGTGTGTGTGTGTGTGTGAGTGACTAAGCACTTTCAATCTGATTTATGACAAAGGAGAGACCAGAGTCACCCCTGATTTGTTTACCTACTAACGTGCCCGGCCTGCCAACACACACACACACACACACACGCACACACATGCACACGCACACACAGAAACACACACACAGAAACACACACACACCTGCAGACAGACACACATGCAAATGAACACTGTGACAAGTAAAGTCCTTTTAGAAAATTGATGCTCAAGTAAACTCATACTGATCCTCACACTAAACACTCAATCACTTAAGGTTTCAGTCAGACTAGAAAGAAACTGAATTTATTGCCTAAGTACTATAAACACACACACAGACACACGCACACACACCATCCATGTTCTCTATATGGTGTGTCATATGTAGCATAATATGACCCGTCACTGTACGGCCCCCGAACCATAATCTTTTGGCCTTTAACCCCTCAACTTCTGAACTCGGTCACATATAAGATTGGACAAGATTGGACTTTTATTATCCTCTAGTCCACATCTCGGCATGAGTTATGTTGAAGGTGACAGGCCTGCAGTGAATACACACCAAGGCAAGTGGAGGAAAAAAACAAACAGAGGAAACATGCTTTACACACACACACACACACACACGCACAGCGATATGTCATGTTTAAAGCCATCTGTTAGAGCCAGCAGGATGCAGAAGGCACTCATGTGTTTGCTACCAAATAGATACCATGTTTTCACGACATGTGTATGCGTGTCATCACACTATTCATCCGCTGCGCGTACTGTGGTTTCAGGCCGTTTTTGAACCTGGCAATCACAGGTCACACAACACCTGGCTCATACCACTGCTTTCTTTCTAATCTTTCTCCGATTCTGACTGTGCTCTTAGGCATTCCCTCAGTGACACATATTACCACCTCGGAGTGGGGTAGAAGGCCTGGAGGATGGAAAAACAGGAAAAGAGGAAGACCTATGAAAAAATGGAGAAAAAAAAGGACAGCAGTGTTGAGGGGGCCGTTTTTTGTGTAATTTTATGTAATATTTAATTATTCTATAGATAAGATGGGTTGCACAATACAGCTGTGACTTTGCATTTTACCCATATTAAGCTGACTCATGCTGACTGCAACAAAAGCACGAGTCATAAACACACAGTTTGGGAGAGATTCTTAATGCGTACCTCTTGCTGAAAAATTAAAGATGTTGACTTAATATTCCTACCTCTTTATACATTTGCACTTTCTATCTACTAAGCACTGCATATTCCAGCAGTTTTTAATTATTCAACTACATCAGTACTGTTGTTGTGCCCTCGCACCCCCTTCATGCTGCCTGCTTGCTTTTGAATGCCTGAATGAAAACTGATGCTCCTCCGCCTCGTATTGTACATCAGTCTGGATATGAGCACCTGCGAAATGGCGATATTGTTAAAAAGGTTTTGAAAGACGGAGACAAATCAGTTGTTTGGGTTAATCAGATATTTAAGTTGTGCTGTTACTCTAGCAAACATACTCCACATATTCTAGATCAAAAACTGTACATTGACAAATAACATAAAACACAGGAGTTGTCTTTAGATTACAGTGATGAGAAATTCATCTTAAAATGTTACTCTATGTCCTTCATTTGAGGATGGACAAGGGAGAAAAGCCACAGTACAAAGAATACACAGGATTTAACGTTGTAATCCTTTGTGCAATCATCCAAGGACGGCATTCACATACAGAATCCCAATTTAAATGTCAAAGGAACGCTGTTCTCACTTGTGACTACAAAGCACATCAAATAACAAAACAATAATAAATCCACAAGACCACCAGAAAGGCACCACCATTCACCAGACATCTTATCTGAATGTCACAGTGCTGAGCGTACGAGTCCTACACTCGAGCCCGTGCATGCCGGGGTTATCAAGCTGGCACCTCCCTTCACAGATGTTTCATAGAATTAGACCCATGGCACCCTCGGAAGGCTCAGCAGTGATTTCTAGCATCCCAGACATACACTTAGATGTTAAAGGACAAAAGCCCTCTGGATATTCCAAGGAAGATAAAATATTATTTCACTTAAGAGTTTGTCAGTCTTAAAATTTAATGTGTTTAAACTTAGGCCCACAGCTACTAATCATTACAATATTATGGACTAATTTCATGTCGTCCCTTAAAAATGTACCTGGAAATATGACCTGGCTGATTGGGTAAAAAAAAAAAAAAAAAAAAGATTGAAGTAAGCTGCAGTAAAAGATCTGAGTGTGATGATGACAGTGGCAATATCTTCTAACAGAATAAATCCATGAGGGAGAGCAGTTTTCCTGTGTTGTTCTGGCTGCCTCCATGAGGACCTTCATCTTCACTGCTCACTGTTAACTCTCAGACAATTATAGATTTAGAAATGAAGGGACAGTGTTAGTAGAAGATGAGGAGGAGGAGGAGGAGGAGGAAGGAGGAAGGAGCTTGTCAGTAAAATAAGACATTTATGACAACAAGATATTTCAAAGTTATGTTTGTAATTGTCTTTTTGTTGTATTCAGAATCAACATCTGACCATAGTGATGTGTTCACACTCAATGACCACCAAATCTTCATACACAAAAACAAAATAGGCTTTTGTCAGTTCCTCTCAAAACTACGTACATGACTTTAAAAAAAAAAAAAAAAAAGTTTAAATCATTCACGCATTTTCTGCTCAAGTGCCTCTATGGTTACAATTCAGATATGTAGCTTAAAGTATTTAAGAGTAAGAACTGATCCAATGAAGTTAAAATAAACCTATGCAAAAGATGGGAAACAAACTACACACACACACACATGCGCTTTGGCCAACCACCCTAAAGTCTTTTCTGTTGAGGAGAGTCTTGCTTTGATTTGTGATCACATCCATCATGTGCAAAGAGTCCAACAGCATCTTTTGTTATCTCCTTTAACTTTTACATCAGAAGCACGTAATCGACAGTGTAAATGAACAAGCCAGGTGTTCGGTAGGACTTGCCGTTTGGAGTTTGCAGGAAAATTTGCTTCAATATGGTGTACAATCTGTGCAGCTGTATATGGCACCTTGTATCTTTATGCTTTGTTTTAGAGGAGACAAAATTTCCCAAAAATCATTAAACAGAGTAAAAACAGACACTGTCCTCCCAAGAAGAACAACAAAATCAATTGTTTCAGCAAGTGCCCAAAGACGACGTACTAGTGGCCGTAGTAATTATGGAGCAAAGGACGAGGTAGGCTGACAAGGTTATAGATCGACAAAGTCTGTGGGTGGATGAGGTCGGTGTGGATCAATGAGTCAACAAAACATTGAACTTTTACAAAGGAAATTGATGTTAGTTTCCTGTTTCAAACTGACAGTCAACATTTTTTTTGTCAAAGCATGACCAAGACGGTTAACAGGGTGGTTATTGCAGTAATCCTGACAATGAAAGTCTCTTAATCTAAGTACTTCAGAGGCAAAACACAAGGATTCATCGAGAGAGATTCTATCCTGGAGGACAAAGACCCAGGTCCAAGATGTCTGAAGTGAGACAGATCCAATGATAGAGCCCAAGAACCTGAAAGTTAATGTGTCCTGGTATAAAAGTTCACAATGGAAATGCAAGCGCACGCCTGGCCTGAACAAAAATGACACCGAAGGTAAATATTAGAGAGTCTAACAGGCAGGTGGATTCAAAAATTTCTCACAGCGTGGGACGGAAAATAAAAGTAGAGAAATACCTGGAAGAGAAATAGCAAAAGGCCTCAGAGGCCTCAGTGATCACCACTAGAGGAGGAGGCAGCAGCAGACGACCGTGAGCAAGTCAGATGATAAAGAGCTGCACTGAGTATACATTTTAACTCCACTTAGAGGGGCATGTTAAAATGAAATCCTTTGACAATGTGCTTATTTTTTTAGGGAGCCTTTACCTTTGTCAGCTACTTGGAACAACTTGGAATCATTAAGGGAATGTTGATGGACATGGCGGACATTGACCCTCCAATTATTGTTTCACTGGTATACAGGTTGGTAGACAGTTTTACTGTATGCACATGAAGCAAGTCATTTGTATGAATAAATGGATTTCTATGACAGTGTGCCAGATGACATGACCAAGACGTGACATAAAGTCACAGTCAAAGCTAAAACCCTCCATCCAATATAAACCTGACATTAGTCAAATCCATTTTAAATCAGTATGAATCTTGATCTACTCATACTGCTTTACAGCCAGTAGCACAGGTAGTATTAAATATCCAGACTCAGGTGTCACTGCTCGGCTTAGTTCAGCTTGAGTTTGGCTCAGGAGAAATCTAACTCTCACCACTTCCCAAAATAGGACTGTGACTGCTATCGTTCCCCAAGAGACCAGTGAAACCTATCGAATCCCATCAGAGTTAAAATGCTTCAAGTGTCCAAACTGTTTAATATCTAGGCAGGGCGTCAGTAGGCCGTGCCAATGGTGCCTCTCAGTCAGAGCCAGAATGGTGGAGATGAGAGATGGTGCACGACCGCAGTTTCACTAAATGATTGAATTTTGAAGGCAGAGTGGTGACACTGTGGAGAGTGATGGCGCCGCCACAGCATCAGTCACAGTGTAGATGACAGAGTGGACGCTTGGTAAACAGCTAGACTGGTGTGCGGAGTGGGGAATATATTGTGGCGGGAGTAAAGGAGAGAAGAAGCTGTGGAGGGAAGTAGTGTCAGGACACGGATAGAAGGTAGAAAGAATGGAAATATGACTTCAGGAAATGAGAAAGGATTGATATATAGGGAGAAATCAGTGGATAAATAGAGTCTGATGAAAGAAAGGATGAAGGCGACGTCAACAGAGGAAAGACTTAAAGAGAAGAAAATTTGAGCAGAGGATAGAAAAGTTAAGTAAAGAGTGCAAACATGTGGGCATTGAGCACATAATTCGTCACAATCTCAGTCTTCACAGTCCAACTCTAGTGTGAATATAACTGCTGCTGGGGGAGAATGTGGGTAGAAGAGTTTGTCCTGCAAAGGTGCAGTTGAGGCAAATGTAATATTGATACACTCAGGTAATCTGGGGACATCTGAACTCAGTTAAATCCAGGCAAGAGGAAAGGGAAAACTTGAACTCAAGTAAAGCACTGTTGTATAGTAAAAAAAAGGATCATTAAAGTTGCAGTTGCAACCATTGAAAAGAGAGTTGGGTTCACTTCAGAATTTGAAAGAGTACAACTCCCTCCCCCCTCCCTTTCCAGCGCACTGCAGTTCTGCGTCCAAAGCCTCTCCCCACAGCTGTGCTCAGCCACAGCAACTAAATGCATGTGGTTATTGATAAAGATCAGCTCTACATGTGATTAGAACAAAGCAGAGAAGCAGAGTTCCTTGTTTAATGACACCGAGAAATACACTTCTGCTGTGAAGAGCCAAGCTGCTGCTTGCCAGAGAATTGACATATCACGGTGCTTTGTGGTGCTCTGCCTCTGGTGTCCCTGGAGTACAAATGAAACAAGAACTATACTCCACATAGCTAGAATTTTTTTACTGATGGTTGTTTCTCAGTCAGTGGGTTAGCAAAGTTCCTCCTAAAGCCCCAGCTGAAGGCACTGAGCTTGACTGAGCGAGACAGTGGGTGGGAGGCTGCGCAGCATGTGTCCGAGCAGTGATTGACACTACGGTAGAAGCTGCTCCTGCTCTGATTGGTTGGTTTCATTCAGACAAGGTGGATTACTGCACATGCCATTATGAGTACTCGGAAGAGCAAAAGGAACCTGATTTTTTTCACAGATTACAGTGTGTCAGAATATAGTGACAGTTTAAAAGCATTGAAAAAGTAGTATTCTTAAAGGTACTTACTGAACCTTTAAACTATAGACAGATTTAGAATTGGCTTTTAAATTAACTTTACTATAAAAAAAATAAACTCCATTAACTCCATTAACTCCAGACAACATTTATATTCCCTTAGTTGTTGTATTAGTTCAAATAAAGTAATTAGTCTTAAAGCAAACTACATTTGGAAGAAAAACAGTTGGGTGAATGGCAGGTGTGCAAAGAGCAGCACTTTGAGAAACCATCGGCTTTAGGCATTTAAAAAACAGGGATGGAAAGAGTCCTGGAACATTATATTATAGTAGAAGTACTGTAACTTGAAAGAAATTTTACTCCAGTCAAAATCCAACTTAGATATATTTTAGAGGGAAACCTCTAATATAATATTTCCATCCTTTTTTTTTTCATTTCTTCTTCTTCTTCTTCCTTCCTAGATTTCCATCAGACATTGTTTCCTTTCTCTGCATCCAAGTTTGTTTTTTTTTCATTTGTTGCTGCTCTGATTATTTCCATCCCTCTCTTGTTTTCCGCTCTAGCCCCACCTCTCGGCGCGTATCTATTGTCGAGTCTGCACTGTACAACAACCTGACATCGCTTATACACAGTCATCCGAGCAGAGAAAATCCTATTGCCTCCTCAAGCATTTGTCCCACAGCGCTCCGTACTGTAGATAGCAGCAAACACAGATAGAAGCAATCTGCTGAAAGCCCTGGGTTCCCCCTCAACCTTTCTAATCCGCAATCTGTCAATAATAGGCTGATGTCTGACAAGATGTGGTGGAGAGAAATAGGAAGCCCATTGAAATGTTACAAAGGTTTGATGCGCAATGTCAGGTACTCCCCTCCTTAAACATGACACCCTCTTCAAGCTCGGACTGCTGAGCGGAGAAATGCAATCTCTTATCTTGTCACTCTTATTGCAAGAGGGGGGGGGTGTCTAGAAAAAAGAGGGGTGGGGGTTGACAGGAGGAAAAGTATAAGAAAGGGGTATCGTGAGAGGAGAAAGATGGAGAGTGGAGGAAGTGAAGTGGGGTTTTTTTTTTAGTAAATATGTCAGGACCCGTAATTTGATTCTACACAGCTCTGTGTGAAAATCTAGAGTACTGGAGCATAGAAAGAAGGAAGGAGGGAGAGAAGATACATAGTATAGAAGGAGGAGAAGGGGAAGGAGACATGGTGCAGGTTTAAGAGAGGGAGAGCATTGAGGGGTGATATGGACTGAGACGGGGAGGGATGGAGGAAGAAAAGCGAGAGCTCAATACACAGATTTTCCTCTCTGGCCATCTTGTAGCAGGAGCTCCACATCACAGACGAGACCAAGCCTGCATCGTGTACAAAAAGATAACACAGCAAATTTAATCCCAAACTGTACAGCATCTCATAACTCATAATGTGCTACACATTCAGCCAGTATCAGAGCGGGCCTGGCTGCTGCCGCTGCCGCTCCAGGTCTAGATCCAAAATGGGAAACAGGCAAGAAAAGCAATATGTTTTAATGAGCCCGGGTACCAGAGAGAGAGAGAGAGACTACATTTCTGAGTCCCAGGCTGAAAATATATACGAACCCCTGTTAACAGCCCTCGCCTGACACTTGTATTACACGGATGCCCCAAAATTAACATGCTAAGCAAACACACACTCAGACACACATACCCTATGCTACTTCCTGCTCAGTATTCCCATGGCTGGAAGCTGAGCTAACTGCAGCGTGAACATAAAGCCCTTGGCAGGCAGCTCAGAATGATGTAGGGCCTTGTAATGAATTTGATTTCATCCTGCCATTTCAGGCAATAAACATACAAGCTTAAGATGCATGGGGTTGTAAATTTTAACCGAGGCAGTCTTTTCAGCAGGCTGTGTGAATATTGGTTAGAGAGTGGTGTGACATGCTCACAGGAGAAAGGTTGGACAAGAGGACTGTGCCCGTGTGCATGTCAGGTGGCTGAGGCATTCTGCACCGCATGTCCTTCAAGGATACACACATATTACTGTATATCAATACAAGGTAATACATATTTAGTGCTGTAATTATCGCTAAGATTGGCAGTCATACACGATATCCACATTATCCAGAAAATGTACATTAACAAGTTAACTGCATCAGAAATAGATTTTTTCTTTAAAAAAAATATAGTAGAAGGTTTATGGAGTGGTAATGAAATAAAACTGTCTATAAATAGGAGATTAGCACGTAGAGATGTTAGTAAAGTGAAGAGGAGGATGAAAGACCACGAAGTTGGCAAGAAGACAAGCAGTGTGTGAAGAAAAGTGGATTAGCTGTGTCACTCATTGGGACTGATTTTGGTTGGAGAGGACTCTCAAGTGTATGTGTGTGTGTGTGTGGGGAGGTCCAAAACATACTGAGCAATGTCTCAACAATTATGAACTTAGCAGTGCTATTCTTGGTGTTAAAACAGTTGATTTTCCATCCAAATTTAAGCTGCTTTGTCAAAAAAATAAACTTTTTTTTTTTTTTTTTTGTTGCAGTATCTTATAGCATCGGTGGAAATTCCAGCATCTATAAATAATTCACATGCAGCAGTTGCACTAAGCCAGACTGTTATGACTCCAATTCAAAAGTACTGCATATTAGTCTCACTGCACTGCACACATTTCTTTCTATTATGGTGAATAACCATAAAACAAAAGCCCAGACTAAAGTGCTGCTGATCCCTGGTCTTGCTTCACTATCCAGAATTTGGAAATTACTTAGCATATTATCATAACCAGTATTACATAAAAACCCAGATGCTGTATTATCTTTCATACATTTTATTTGATGTCTTTTACATATTTAGATGCATGTAAACATGAGAGAAAGACAGAATGCACTTAAAACATGATGCTGTGGCATGTGCAAGTTAAAAAATTATACTATTGACAAACTTAGTTCTAAATAGTATTCCACACATAGGTGACATCTGCACTAATTTATTGTACCTGTACACACAGGTCGATTATGTTATGAGATGCTAATATTAAAATTTCACCTAAACGATTCTTTCTTGAGAGCGATAGTGTCTAGAACACTGAGTTCAAAAAAGCAGAGGAACGTGTGTGTTTTCCTCAGAAACAAGTGAGTTATTGTGTTTCTCTGTCTAATTGCGAATAAGTAGAAATGTGCATGTGGGTATGTAAGCTTCTCGATGCCGTGTGTGTTTCTACAGTCTTCGCTAATGTGTTTTAATTTGGGGCAGCCAGAGGGTCCCTTCTGTCTGCTCTAAATGTCTTTTACTCCTTTACACTAGGGGTGTTGGTACAATACAATTTTTCAAATGCCTGATTCAATATTTTAACTATGAAGAGAAGGAGAGAAGTTACTGCTATATTGTTGTAGCCTGTGAGTAATGTGACATCATATCTGCTTCACTCAGCGCAACGCACCATCTGGGACATCTGTCTCACAGTAGGAGGACGGAGCTAACGCCAAAGTGTAGCTCTCACTCTCCATTTTATACCAAGACCCACCTGAGACAAAGCATCTTAACGGTGAGTCTGTCTCTTTTCTCCACTTTGCGTGTTCACCGGCGCTGCCACGGAGAAACTCACAAGATATCTCCATAAACCAGCTCGTAATAATCACATTACAGCAGAGAATGGAAACAAGCATTCATCCCATTTTCTCTTACCGATTTTCTTGCATTTCAATTAAAATACTGATGGCAACCTCTAGAACGAGATGATGTGGAAAACAATAGACAGCCATCAGCAGACAACAAGAAGGAAAGGTATTGGACGTGGAATGGATAGGGCGAACAGAAGCAGTACTAAGGACTACTGTTTTTGAAGTCTGTCACATTATACACACCAAATTCCAACTTCTACAATGAATTTACCAAGCATGTAATGCTTGTATCAAACGTTGAATGACAACATACTTTACATTAAATGCTGGCTAAATGATCTAAATGTTATTCCTTCATTTAGCGCATAGATTTGAAAAGCAGCAGATAAAATTTCTGAGTGACAGACAAAAACAAATTAATTAATTAATCAGAAATACATGCCTGCCACAGAGGCAGGCAGTGAAAAAAAAGTTAATTTCAGACCCTGGCAGCAAGGCTCAGTGGTATAATGGCCACAATCCGGCTGAAGGCTGTTTCATTTCAGTATCAAAGTGGCTATAATGAAGGCTGAATGACACTGGGGAAGGGCACAATAGCTCAGATATTGCTTCTAATTAATGTAGCTGATGCTAGAAACATGAATTAGATCTTACTAAACTGAGCAATAGATGTAATGAAGTCCATTTACTGCTATATACTTTTGCATATTTTTATTTTGTGTCATGTCTCATATTTCTGTTATTTATCGTCATTTATTGCCCTGCTCTACCGTACACTTTTTACTATCCGCCTTTCTTGTTGTGAGGATTTTAACATTCCACTCATTTTCTTTCTCTAGTTCGGTCTGTGCCTCCATCTAACTGTCTGCATGCATCTCTAACGTCTGTCTGTCTCTCTCCCTCTTGTCTCCTCTTGCCTTTATAAAATAAAAGTTGAGGCTGTTTGACACCAACAGGATTACCTGGGCAGACGTGATTGTCTCACCTTTGTTCTCCACAGCGCCAACACTCCACATTAGCATTCCACAGGAAGTGGAGGAGGCCTTCTGATTGGTGAACTGGGGTTTGCATAGACCAAATGAACGACAGACACAAATTAATCATGCTTGGCCAGACCACAATTCAATTCAGGGGCGACTGTGGTCAGGCAGGCTGTCCACATTACTGCATATGAATGCTGTGTGTGCGTTTGTGTCTTTTTGGGGGAAAGTGAAAAAAACGTGACTGGCTCATTGGTGATCGCTATTGAAGCAAAAGGTAAATGAACTATGAAAAGGACACAGCACTTTATGTAACCTGCCACTCACACACACTGCAATGATGGCAAAGCTGACACGAAGGCCGCTGCACTGCTCATTTGGAGCAATTTGAGGTTCGGTGTCTCGGTCAAGGACCACGTGACATGTGGGTCAAACTATAGTAACAGCCCTACAATTTACAACCTACCTGAGCCGCAGCTACTCAGATGGTCGCAGCAATGTACAGCAACAAAACACATTAACTTTGACATGAAGCATTGTTCTGGGAAAGACATGAGAAAGTCATCTGTTGATCTTCATTAAATGCTGCTCAACCGTCTTTGCTGTCAGTGATTTTACAGAAACTATTTATAGTAGTTTAGATTAAGATACAGTGGTGGGAGCAGTATTTTTAGACTTTTTGACTGTACTAAATAAATTGAAACAATTGTTCTCAACAAATGATATTTCTTGTTTAATATGTTTCATCATATTAGGAATGTCGACAATGAATTTTGTGTAATGACCACAAAATGGCAAATTGGGTGTACCACATGCTTCAGTATTGGGCCTTTTGCTCTTCCGATTACATATAATCTACCTGAAATCTATAAGGAGATTGGATACCACATGTAAGCAGATGGCATCATCATTACGTAAAAGCAGAAACTCCTCATTAGTTGTTAAGTAGGCATCTGGTCTGTGTCCTCCCTTGGCTGGCAGATAAGTGCTCGGAAACATACCAAAGCAATCTCAATGTGCTTTTCATTAAAGAGAGAAGTGTTGGATAGATTTACAGTCAATACTGACCCAAAGGAAACTGAGTGACTTTAGGTTTCATTTTGGGTTCTCAACTCTGGTTTGAAGCCCATACCAGGAAACTGTCTAAGACCATTAAGAAAATTAAATTATATGTGGGATGATTTCTAGGCTGGGAGAAGTCACTTCCTGAGGTCTGCATTCGTTGCCTGGCAACCCCACGATGACCATGACATTTTAGGAAGTGACTAGTACATGTTCAGTCAAGAAATAGTCCAGCATACAACTTCAGATAAAACTTTGTCAACACAAAAGAGATATAAAAATGTTAAGTAGTGAAATTTAATAAAGGTCATCAAAACATCAAAATATTCCTTTTGCCAGATTGCTTGCTTACCAACTGGTAGTCTATATGCTTTACTAGGTATGACCTTGTGGAAAAAAAATCATGGCATAGTCATCAATTCATTTAGTGTTTGGTCATATAAAGTAGCTCACTCCTGTTTATCGAAATTCTACAAAAACTACATAAATTCGGAAATTAGGCTGCTTAGGTCATCACAGAACATTACCATTTGGCCCATATGATATCTACCTGACTGCACATAGTCTGGTTTTAAGAGAACGAATAAAAAATTGTGGCTTATGGCTTAATAAGAGCAAAAATTTATCTAAATGATTGCTGTGATTAGCAACATGTAGCAACATATTTGTTGGGTAATGAGCACCTCTATCATCACAGGCACATAGTGGCCTAAATTGAACAACATGGGGGTATTTACTGAAGATGGGAGGAAAAAACGAAGGCATTTGGTGCTGAGGAATCGCATCACATCCTGTCATAATTAGATCATCAATACAGTTTATACCTTTAATTACTTGTTTACTGCCATGGACGGTCCGATTGGTACAGTATAAGGCTGTAAGGCTAAGAAATAAAGTCATATACTCTAGTGAAAACCAATTTAATATTTTATTAAGCAATTGTGTTGCTTTTATGCATGAGCAGAGCTTGTTCTGAAATCACATCCTGCTTAGTAAAAGAGCCACCGGCTCCCAGGTGTCCTACGATTTTTACACCACAAGTCAGGGTTGAGGTTAGTGTGATAGATGGCATAAATCATTTCCTTGATTAAAAGTAAGCTTTATATTCATGACATTAAAATCACAACAAGAATGTTCCGACTAAAGACGGCATAAACACCAACTTGCTCAATCCCCATAAAAACATGACAGCCCCACTTTGCACCAGCAACATTGTGAAAATGTGGAAAATATGTGCGTTTCTGTTAAAGCATCTAATAAATGAAACACAACATTGACCCACAGATCATGTCAATACAGCTGAGCAGCTGAGATATCAAATTAGATTGAATCTCACCGTTCCCTGTGTGACAAAACATACTGTAGCATATACTGACAATGAAATGATAAACAGATGAGTTTATACAACGGTACAGCAATAAGGTACAACGCAGAAAATATATGATTTTCTACAGAAATGAGTGGAAATTACATTTCTTTAATTTTCATAAAAAAACAAAATAAAACTAGCTGTGGACTACATACAATATAGTTTTTGGTACTTATTGATCTAAGCCAATAATCCTGCAACTCACTTTTACTGGTTTTGAAAGATGGGACAAAATATGGAATTTTAACATCTTCGCTCACCCGCTTGTCAGTATATGTGTTCATATACAGAAATATAACCTGATGTCTTTACTGACAGAAACAATTATTTGTTTCTATGTTTACTTCAAAGCTTCAACCCATTCTGTAGCAGTGTCTATTTCTGTTTCAAGTCTTTTAATCAGTAGGAAGCACATGCACCCATTGCTACTTTATTATTTTAACCCACCTTGGATGATATCAACCCATTAAAAGGCCCCGTTATCAGCCGTCATCACAACCACTAGAATCCTTCAGATGGGGCCAACTGCACCTACCAGCAGGCTACAAAGAAGATTGTGGTTTCACTGAAAATAAATGAATACCAGTGATGACCCATCCATCCACCTTGGACCGCTCTTTATAGTACATCACCTTATTCACTCCTTTACTTCCCTCCCATCATATTACTATGACCACTGCACCTCATATCTATGCTTCAGGTGATGACGGACATTTAATGGACTGACAGCACTCAAACAGTTGATTTACTGGTTAGGGGACAAACAGAAAGGACAGAAGGTGTTTTGCATTGTCATGGGCTAAGAAATAACCATGTAAGTTATTTGATTAGGCAGTTTGCCTAATCAATAGTCATCACCTCATGGCTTGCTAGAAAATGTACTATGTATGTTAAAATTAAAAAAAAAAGTCATAACAAAAAAATCAATCAGACACCTTAAATACTGCAAAATAAACCTGTTAACGCCCATGAATTACATCATATTATATACCTCTAACCCTGGAGCCAGCCCGCCCTGCATGCTGAACACACTATTGCAGAGGGCCCCACAAACGATGGTGCCTCTAAAGCACAAGTAGACATCACAGAACAGAACTGAACCACAGATCAAATGAAGCACTCAAAATGAATGGGGGCCGAATTCAAACGTTTCAGGTCATGTTTGGGAGAGCAGAGGTGGATCTGTTTGCCTCTGAGGGAAAATGGTTCCCGAAGCTTTTTCCCCTGGTTCCTCACCTTTTAGCATAAATGCAAGAGGAGAGTTTTCCAACAAAGGACCTGAGAATTCTTTTCCTTTGACATCTCTGTATAAAAGCCTGCTAGTTTCTTTCATCTTGTTAGTGTATATAGTCATTCACACCTCACATCAACAGTAATACTTTTTCTGTGAGCTTAGTGAACTTTGTCGTCATTTTAGGTTATTTTGAATTGTATGACTGCTGCTGAGTATTGGCTGGACTGTTTTGTTTTTTTTTGTCAACATGCCTGTTGTCAAGAGTAGTGTCACCCTTATTTTTTGTATAGAAATACTTTGTGCCTTGTGTGGATGTTAAGGTTGAGACTGGCATAACTCTTGATGAACACCTATTCAATGAAGGCATGTTTACTACAAATGTGTGTTTATCATATTAATGCCATGCAAGAATTATACGAAAGGAAAATCTTGCCTGGGGCTCCCTGTCTAATCCTGGAAAAGTCAAAAGTATTCGAAAACCCCAAAGCTAGCCAAAGTCTCATAGGGTTAAAAAAAAAAAACATTATATATATATATATATATATATATATATATATATATATATATATATATATATATATATATATATATATATATATATATATATATATATATATATATATATATATATATATATATATATATATATATATATATATATATATAAAATCTGTGTGATTATTATTATTAGTATATTGTGAAATGTGATATTCTATACAGTTTAACTCAAACACTAACTACAGATTCAATACAGAGATGATGAAACTGTAGTCTGACATTAAAAAGTGATGTCAGCCCCAGGGGGTTATTTCAGATAAGAAAATAAAGAGAATGGATATGTGAACAGAAGTAGAGCATCCATGTTACAATGTGTAAGTGCATATTTAAGCATTTTCCTTGTTAACATCAATGTGTAATTAAAAAAAAAAAAAAAAAGAATAAATACTGTAGTTTCTCACATTTTTCAGAGTTTTGGATGGATGTAGAAATAGTGCCAGGTCACTGGACCCAAACCAGAGAGTTCTAGATCGTAAAAAATAAAGAGAGGAGGGCAAATCTGTCAAACATATAATGTAAATCTACCAAGTGACTTAGCCAGTGCACCAGCAGCATGCTCTTTGTGGACGACCAGGGCCAAGTTTTTATTTATGGAGCCATAAACCACCTGGTTTGGCACATGGGTTTTTCTAAAATGTAGAAGAGCAGGTTTATGGTGTCATGAAACGCAGGCATGCAGTTCATGCATTCATGCAAACACAAACTAGTGAGTAAAGGAAAGTTCACATAGGTCACTTACAGAAACACACCTACACAAGGTGACCTTAGAAAAATGCATGTCACATCCAGATCACCAGCAAGGAATTGGCAATCATCAGAGAGCCAGAGCAAAGAATTATGGGATAGAAAATGCTGGCCCTAAGGGAGGTATGTTAGGCTGATGGATAGAGAGAGAAAGAGGGAGACGTAGAGAGGGCGAGAGGGAGACGGGCCGACTTGCGGCACAGTCGTCAGTAAAGTGTGAATGACACTGCAGGCAGCTGTGAAGAGCCAGATAAGAAAAAAGCGAAGGAATGAGAACGGATGGAAACTGACGGAGAGAGGAAGAAAGTGACAGAGTTTGATAGAAAGGGTTTCATAAAGAAGTAGATGGAGTGAGATGAGAAAATACGAGGAGACGGAGCGATGAGGAGAAAGACAATAGGGCCGTAAAAAGGGGTGTGTGTGTGTGTGTGTGTGTGTGTGTGTTATGAGGAAAAGACGTCTTTATGAACATAGAAAGATGAAGAAAATACACCAAAGAAAGGCCAGTTTGTCAACCCTGACTGCTCTAAGAGACTGTGTTTAGGATTAGGTGCAAATCAGGGCCAAGAGTATATTACTGCACACAGGTGGGAGTGTTTATTGTCTGGTGTTTATTTTCTCTGTCTGATTATACAAGTGGATTTTCAGTGTGTGGCCAAGCATTTGTGTCTAAATGAATATTTTATACATGACTCCTTATATTTTCTTGCAAATGCACTGTGAAATCTGCTGTGCCATCCCAACCGTTAGCAAATCGCAAGCCTGGCATCATTCTTCATCTGCTGTACGGCAACGGGTGCCGTCGTTCAAATCCGCACCTAATTTTCAGTTTTCATATAAAACAATATGTTTTAAGCCAAGATTCTCAGCAGTGATCAACTGCTTATGTGGATCAAAAGGCTTGGAACAGAATCACTCCTATACAAATGCTATTTAAATAATTGTCTTCAGCAGTAACTAAGTAATTAGTAACCAAGTTGTCCCCTTAGTGTTCATTCTAGAGCTTTTCATACACGACAACAAGTTTTAAAACTACAGTAACTCTATATTTTTACTTTACTGCCACAACCCCATGACCCTTTGCCTTGTGGTAACCTGTCTGAGTCAGGATGGGGACCTCAGGCACATTCATGTGATCAGAATCATGCTGGGAATGGAAATTTTTCAATCATTTTTTTTCTCAGTGAAAAACGTCGTCTCCTCACTGATGACAAACTGCAAAAAAAATGAGCCAACGAGACGCAGCAGCGAAACTCGGTCTTCCTCAGGCTACCTTGTGTAATCTAAGCTAACAACAAGAAACAGTCATGGCTGTTAGTGATGGAGACAGACGACGAAGGCGCGCAGGGAAAGCATCTGTGGTTGAGGCAGCTCTCATTAAGTGGATTCACAAAGCTCAGCCACCATGGGCGCAAGGAGCAATAAAAATGCGGGTAGGGCAATCCAACATGGGTCTGGGGGTCTCCCCCTTCAAACACTTTAACAGCGTAGATGTTATTTCCTGTATTCAGGCGCCCTCTAATGGGTGGTTTTATCTGACTATATGAGCACGAGGAAAAGTACGAGTACATTTTGTAATTTCATCCAGAGGAAGTGGTCGGCCCCAGATCGCATATCTGAAGATGTTAAAAAGCCAGAAATACACAAAGTGATTTGATGATTGATTCAGAGCCAACTTTAATAACAACCGCTCACTGTTTATTCAAACCGGAGGATCTCTTTATGCTTGACAGCAATTGCAATTTCTGTAAATTTAATTTCATTAATGTTGTCATATCAATGAGTAATGTGGAGAGGACAATTGTAATCAAAGTGCCCCAATGCATTCTCCGATAAACTATATGCATCTTCCATCATTTCTACTACTATGAAGAATCACCAGGACCAAAGGCCTGTGTCTGAAAAAGCTACATCATCATCAAGCCAGTAATCTTTATGGCTTTTTACACATCACACTGTTACCCAGAAGCACTCCACATTACATACTTTGGGAAATATTTGAATGACAAAATGTATCAGTATAACAACCATCTGCTACCTTTCGTGAATAAGTTTGGAATTCATGAGTAGGATAGGTTTGAGGAGTGTGTGTGGACAAATTCCTCAACTTAGCTGGAAAACATCATGCTAGCTTTGTAGCACAGAACCCAGAGACATTGCTTTGTGTATACTTTTACACTGTGGCTAAAAGTAAAAACAGTGAGGCTGCTGTCAGCCTCACTTTGTGTGATACAGCACACGGACATACAGCTGTCAATAACTGTTAGCGCCACGCTGTGTGTGTGTGTGTGTACTGTAGTGATGCACAAGCCAGGGTCCTTTAATACCCGTACCCTCTCATTATGAGAGCCAATCCGCACCAATCCAACCAACAAAAATATGTGTTAATCAGCCACCTGAACCTGAGCTGACACACAAACCGCCATCTTCATGCATAACAGGGGAGCAATAGTCCAGCCTAAGGACTGAGACACAAACAAGAGTGAGCGCCGCAGTGTTGTTACAGATGTGTGTTTGATAGAGAGACAGAATGAGGGGGAAAGAAGGGAGGAGGTGGCCTGTTGCAGACAATGTTTTTGTAAGTTATTAAAACACTTTCTTACTTTTTGAATCACGAATCTGTCCAAGTCCGAGCCGCAGGTCAGCCCACGCGCGTTAACTGAGTGCAAGGTAGCAGTGAAAATGTGGAATGGATGTGGGCATTCTCTCAGTAAGCAAGTGGAATGGATTTGATAATGAGTAGATGGATGATGCTCTGATTTTTGACAATATGGAAAAAAAAATGGTAAAGGTGGAGGGGTCTAAACTAATAACTTTATTCACAATAAAACTGGATATTGTAATAATCTGTTTATAGTGATCAGTTTGACCCAAACAGACGTGATCACAGGTGGTTGGACATGAAAACTGTATAATGTGCATGTTATAATGTGAATTCATGTTCTGACAGCAAGATGCAACAGACATGATGGTGCATCTTTGAGGATTAGTCAGATGTGAAAAATAAGTTACTGTCCTGTCGATAAATGGGGGGTAAAGGGGAAAATTTTCCATTCTTATTATGCAGGCAGGGGGCTAAGCCATCAAAAGTAAGACAGAAGAGTGTTGAAAGAAGGAATGAAATGGACTGAGTGGAGAGATAAGTGCAGAGAGATACTCAGAGGTTACTCTTTTTAATCTTCTCTCCCTCATTTCATGGTCTTGGCTCTGTCTTTGTCTGTCTGCCATGGCTTTGCAATATGATGGTTTCCAGGCTTAATGCTTTTTTTTTTGTCCTTACCTGGTGGTGTACTGAAAGACAATGGGGTTCATTCATGACATGCATGTAGAGACAGGTTTGAACTTTGTTCACAAATAAATTAGAAACTTGTTGGAATTCAAAATGTTTGCAGGTAAAAACAAAGTGCAAACAAAGCACAAATCCCTGTTATCTCCCTCACTATTAAACACATTATTATCATTATTATTAGTAGCAGTAGTAGTATTACTTAGTAGTAGTCTATCATGGCTAAACTGCCTAAACTTGATTATTCATCTACGCCAATAAGTACAATGTGGTACAATCCTGATTCACCAAGATTTGTTCCTTATTTTAGTGACTCAGACATGAAACATCTGAGTTCAAATAGATAAATATCAAAAAGAATACTGGTATATTTGGCTGATCTAATTTCTGAATAAGGCTGGATGAGATACAAAGAGAAAGAGGCAGCAGGCGGGCAACAGGTGTGTTTGTATGCGAGAGTGGGAGAGAAGAACTGAGTAACAAAAACTGGTAGACAAGTCATTTTTCAGAGGCAGCTAAAACACCTCTTTAATACGCAGAAGTGTGTGATCTATGACTAATGCAATGAGCATGGTTACACATCCTACCCATACATGTGGTGTAGACAAATAGGGGTAACCCTGCACAAAATTAGATCTGTGTGTGTGTGTGTGTGTGTGTGTGTGTGTGTGTGTGTGTGTGCGTGTGTGTGTGATCCTTCTTGACAGCTCAAGTAGCCTCTGGCCGTTTGCCTGACCACTGCAATCTGACCTCAGTGGCAGTTAATCAGTCATATGTAAGCTAACATTCATCATGGCTTAGACACACACACACACACACACACACACACAGGCATTGTTCCACGAAGATTACATCTGCAAAATCCTGCACGTGCACACACAGACGGAAACACCCAGAGACAGACGAGGCCAGCCCTCATCACAGGGAGTCAGCACATCTTTGCGTGTCCATGCTTTTGTTGCTGAGTTGTTGCAATATCATTTGCACACGTGTAAAGTCGTATTCAAAGTTTTACAGAAAGAAGGGAGAATTGACAGAACTTAAGTGACAGAGAGAGCGAGATGAGGACAAATGGCTGAAGAGTGATTTTGTTTAGGATTACAACTGTGTGTGGTTTCAGTTGTCTATGTGCCAACTCAAGGCAGGCTGTGTCATTTTTTCTGCACCTGTATACTCAAATCATCTCACTTTCTTCTCAACCAACTGCCAACTGACAATATTTGTTCTTTATTGTTCTTCTATTTCACATCATACGCTCCAATCCACTCACACTGGCACTGCTGACATTAATGATTTGCCTACGGTCGCACCTAATTTGTCATTTTAAATTCAGTTTATCTAATTAAAACGCTCTGTGGATTTTTCCTGCATAGAGGTATTTTAATTCATCTTTTATTCCGGAACTTGGGCGATATGTCAAATTTTTTAAACAGCCACCATCAGCGGATCAGTCGGCAATTGCCAATATATTCTGGCTGGGTAAAGAGAATGATTAGCGCTACAGCTAGGTAGCTGGCTAATTCTGTCATTACTATTCCGTCAGGGTTCGCACAAGGTCATTAAACGAACATTAGCCTATTACAAGTCCTTGAATTTGGAGCTTAAAAAAAAATCAAGTAATGCAATGTCTGGAAAATCAACCATTTTTTGGAATTGGCTCTTAAATTAGAGTTTATAGTTCACCATTTGAATACATTTCAGTATTTTTTTCAGCTTGGTCATGAGGAGAGCAGGCAATATAGCAGTCTATTTTCAAAAGATAAGGAGAGAGGAAGAGGAGGATGAGGAAGAAAAGTGAATGTTTAGTGGAATAGCCAACCACTGGCTATATGCCTAAATGAAAGATAAGTGTTCCAGTGATTCCTACAGGCTGAAACTTTTCTTCTCTCTCATGACATTAATGTAGGCAAGGACGATCAGGAGAGGCCCCCATAGAGGCTCAAGGAGGGTGAGTGACAAGGAGGGAGGGAGGGTGAGTTAGAAGAAGCAGTGGCACAGCGGGCAGAAAGGTGAGCACCGGATCTGAAACCGAGGTCGAAAATGGAAATACATGAACTAAAATGGTTTTGTTTTGTGTTACTTTGAAGGAAGTCAAAGCAAAAGGGCAGCCATCATAGGGGATCAAACCCACTCTAGGTGCCTGAGCCAGGAAAACCCTTAGCATTTATGTAGGCTTAGGCTTGCTTGTCTTTTGAGCCAGGTTGTGACAACTGAAGAGGTACCCAAGCATTGCGTTTCGCATTCACAAAGTTGAGGGACTTCCTATGCAGGAAGGAGGCCAACATTTCCTGACTTTTAGTACCTTTTCAAGCTGAGTTGTACACTTCATACAGATGTAACTAAACTGGTCATGTGTAAAATTGGTGGAGTGGCCCTCTCGTCCTGGACTACTTGTTTATTAAACTGTCGGCTGCGTTTAAAAGGGGATGAGAGGAGCTTGTGTAACTATTGAAGCCTACCCTAACTCCACCTGCTGTACTCTTCCTATTAAAAGTGCTGCACAAGCAAAACTGGGCCAGCTTGGAGATTAAAGGTGCAGTTGGTCAGACAGAGAGGAAAGTGGACTTTGCTTGAGAATTTGAAAGAGTACAAGTTCCAGCTCCCCCCCCCCTCCCCAACGAGGAGGCTGTCATGCACTCACAGGATAGTCGCCACACAAATGGTGTAAACAATACGAACAAAGCAGCGACTAAACTCCACATAGCTAGAAATAACGTGTTTCACAGTGAGTGTTGTCTGGCTCAATTTTATCTAGATACTGGGTCCTCATTATATTACCTGTGTATTTAGAAATAACTCAATTTTGTGATAACAGTAATAACATATAACATATAACATAACATAACATATAATAATGTCATCTCCACATCAGTGGTGTATCAGGTACTGGGATAAATCCCAGTGGGCAGGAACATTGGTGGGCCAGTGGAGCATTAAAAAAAAGAAAATCCATAAAGCCATTCAGCCCTGTCAGGGTCTCTCCTGGCCTTCTCTGTGAGCCTGTCATTTGGGATGCGCATGAGAGCGTGCTGCATGCATGTTCTAAGACCTCACGACCTAACCCTGCCTCCTATCGACTTGTTAGCTAACCTTAGCTAGCACTGTAGCTGCTACAGCGAGGTAGATTGTAGGCCTGTGAATTAGCAGCTTGTTTACATTTGTCACTCAGCAAGATGAATGAATGCAAAGCTTCTCGTTAAGCCACCACGGAAGATATTGAGCTTGACGAAGTGAGAGCAAGTGCGGGGGGGGGACTGACTGACATTGCATCAGAGACTCCGCCTGCTCTGATTGGTTGTTTTCATTCAGGCACAGTAAATTTTATACCATTAGGAGGAGCCAAGGGAACCAGGTTTTTTTCAGTAATTACTTGTTTCATGTGCTACTGCACTGTAGTGACAGTTTCAGCTACAGGTCGTTTTTCTAGAACGTACCTACTGAACCTTTAAACCTCGACGAAATGGTCAACATGGAAACATGGGTCGGTCTCATCCACTTAGCTTGTACCTGACGTTTGAGCACTTGCATGCCGTTTTATTGGATACTCGCGGATACAGTACATAGACACAAATGCAGACACGCAATCACACACACACACACACACATTTACTTGCTCTTTATAATCAGTGCTAAGATATATTAGCACAGTACCAGCTCATCTTGCCTTAGGGCGCACTCTCTCTATTGACTGGCTCTAATTTAGACAGAAACCCCCAGTGTCTTTTAAACAACTTGAGGTAAAAGAGAGTGTGAAGCAGAGAGAATAAGACAAGTGAAACAGAAAGAGGGGGGGTAAAACTGCAGAGAAGAAGAGATGGAGAGGGAGAGAGGGAAGAAAACGATGAATGAGACAGGAAGAGGAAGAAGAGCAAGGAGTTAATGATGCTTTCATTTTGTTTAAATTTTATTAGGTGATTGAATTCACGAATTTAGTAAAAATGAAGCAATGCTGAATTTTACTTAAAGTGAAGGGATGCGTTTATATTCAAAAGGTCAAAAATGATCAAACAAATTAAACAATGAATCATTCTCAGTTCAATAAAACTGAAAACAATCCAAATATTTCAGCGCATTAGTTGCTGATGTTGTATTTATATCAACTTCTGGCTTTAGCTGAAAGGGTTTTTAGGGTCATTTTTGAGCTAATGAACCATCCCAAAAACCAGCGCATATAAACAACATGTGGGAGGCACCACATTCATAATGGCATCTCTGTTGTTCATGCAATTTCCTCTTATTCTTGCCTAATATAACTTTAGCTTGAAACATTAATAGTACAAAAGCAGAGAGAATTCAGAAACACAGCACGGACATCACCTGAGGAACCAACATTAGTACCAGAGAATTTTTATGTTAGGACTTCTGAGACCAGACAAAGTGTTTCAATTCAGAGTTGCACAGCAGGAAGAGAAAGCATGATATGAAAATTGAACAGTATTCTACGGTGGTGGTGCTACATCAACCTAGTGAGGTTACTTCTCGCAAAAAAAATTGACTCAGCCCTCTTATAGTCGGCTCACAGTGCTGGGCTGAACGCCCAGAGTAGTTTCCCATAGACTGTAAAACATTTACTGTCTTGACGTTGGGGTTTTCCCATTTGTAAGCTTCATATTTTCTCCTTTATTCCCCTTCTCTTTATTCTCTTACCAGCCTTCTCTCTCTTTTTGTGCACCCCCTACATTCGCCCTCTCCCCTCACCGTCTTTTTCCTTTACTATGTTTTTCCTTTTTCCTCTGTCTAAATGTTTTGGAGAGTTGTTGTCCACTGATAAATGTATTAGATTTTGCCTATCCCCATCTCTTCCTCTCGCAGTCTCTGTTTCTCTCTCTCTCTCTCTCAGCAGGAGAAGAGGGGTACTCTTCTTAATCAAAGCGCCTGCCCCAGGGCTAACCCAGCACACTACAAAGTCTCATCATCATCATCATCATCATCATCATCCATGGGAACCGATCAATAATTCAGCATGCTGCCCAATGCATCACCACGCATAGAGATATGTGTGCGCAGTCCTGTACAGTCGGAGGCCTCTCATACATGGGAAATGGAGCTATTCACTGAAGACCAATAACAAGGAGAAAATGGCAAATACATGCCTATAATCCCCAGTTAGTGCGCAATAGTTCTAGCCCTGAGGCTTTAGGGCTTGCAGAAGTAGTGTACATTGTAGAGCAGCATTTGAAATGCACACACAGTAATCGAGGGGATTTAAAAGAGCAATGGAGCAATCACAAAGGCTCTCCCCCATGGGGCACTAAGGATAATATGGGGGCATATCAAAATACTGTGAAGTGATTTCATCTTCTTCTTGTTTTTCCTCGCCTTTGTGCCTTTTGTTTTTTTAGGTCATTGAAAGCCTCATATCTTCCAAAATATAATTTATGTTACATGTTTTTGCAGGCTTTGCTCTTTAGCAGAGCTCGAGCTTGAGCGCTCAACTTTGAACCTCTAAACAATCAAATTCGTATTAACATAGTCAGTCAATCAGGATGAGGCCGTTTATCTCTGCAGGCACAGGTCCTGTATGGGCTCTGCTAATCCTACACTTCATCCACTTTTCACTTTTCTGCAGCGAGGAACAGAAAACTGCGAGAGCTTTACCTTGAGACTTCATCAGACTCTGCTCCTATCGGCTTCATCATTACGGCTGCCAACAGTCTATGTCCACTGCTTCTCGCTTCCTCTGATGATGATGAGGAAGACGTCCTGCTGGGACGGAGACCGGGAGGCTTTGTAATTTATTTAGCTCTATCAGTTTGCTCTGCTTCTTCTGTCCTGTCCACCTTGTTGGTGAAGCACTACCATCTGGAGGTGCTGAAGTGCTCCTCTGCTGGACCAACTGTATATCTTGCCTTATGGGAAACCTTGAAGTCAGCAGTGGCTTCTTTACAAAAGCAGCACCCTTTGACCCATGCCACCGTTGAGGGCGGCAGAAAAAAAAAAAGTGATTGACATTCTGAGGCTTACAAAACACAAGAGCTGACATCACATCCAGAGGGAGGCTGCCAGCAGACATGAAATATGCAGTCAGGGTGAGTCATGTCTGGACTCAATTAAAAAAAATGTGGAAGTCGATATCTGTTTACCTCAAGGCAGGACACCCACTGTTGTTCTCTCTATCACCCAGCAGATCCACCATGGAGAGCTGACGCCGTGATTTGCACCCTCGGGCCATACCCCCGACTGTTTAAGAGTGCGGTCACAGATTAAGTGCACAACAAGAGCAAAGACAAGCCTGAAGCAGCCTCTTAAGGCTTGATCGGAAGCGGGTCAGTCTACGTCTGACCTCAGGCATCAATTATTTTTAAGTACATAAAGAGATTTTTAGGTCTAGTTCAGCTAGTTGCCTTTTGTGACTTGCATCCTGGAGGCAAGGGAAGAGAAGCTGCCGTGCTTTTGCCCTGCGTTCGGTTGCAAAATATAGCTGAATGTTAAAAATATAAGTAAAAGTGTTTATTAAAGCTGATATGTTAGCATAAAGTAGAGCTCAGTTAAACCCACAGAGAGCCATCTCTGCACGCTGTGAAAGCGGTGAAAAGGAGTCAACATTCATTTTGCAAAAGGCAGGTGCATGTGTCATGGTAACTATAGTGCATCACAAAAACACTTAATTCAAAGTCAATTTAAAGGGCACAGCCCAACCTGGCAGGCAGAAAGGACTTGTGTGTTGAGGAAGCACTTAATCCTTAAAATGCCCAACTTTGAAGAGTCTCCTAGTTAAAAGCACGGCTCCTGACATGTGCCACTGATGAAATGCGGTGGCAATACTATGTCACCCATACGACAATTTCTCATGGTAGACGTTTTCGATATAGTATAATAACAGGGAGAGGATCAGAACAGTGAGTGATTGAAACGGGGCGTTCAGTGGACAAAAACACATTATTTGGAAAATGAACAACACATTTTCTGGGTTTTTAGAAGCGGTGTGGAGGAGTTAAATCACTGAGCTGCCTAAACCATCTCAGTGCTGTCGGTCCTGCAACAACTCAAACAAAGACACTTTTAAGTCGTGTATCTCCCACGTCAGTCCTATGTAGGGGCTATTAAGATCTTCTGAAGTCTCTCCTGTTCTGTCACACACTTTTATCTGATGCTGGATAAAGGTTTTCAGCACTCAAAGGGACGGTAACAATAAAAATGTATAAACCTATGCTCAATTTTGATTATTTCATACAGACCAAACTAAAGTATTTTGTACCATCTCATTTGGATTTTTCTTTAATCCTCAGGTGTCATCGGGATTCTTGGGGTCACACTGCCCCCCACAGGCCGGGGATAAAGCTACATGTGACAAGCTGCAGAAGGGGAAACCACTTTTTGAACCTTTTGATACAGAGGTATGTTTTCAAGAGCATGGACTGTCCTTCAACTCTCTCTTTGTCTCTCACTGCCTGTGTCTCAAACACATGCCCATAAGATACAGACACATACTCGCCCACATGCACACACACACACACACACACACACACACACACACAGGAAAAATGACTGTGCACCACGCATAGCCATACTCAAAAGTACTTCATACACACCCAAACACAAAGGAAGACACAAACACACTTAAACTCTCAATTCAGCTGGGACACATACCTCTGATATGATAAATGGAGTATGTGTTCCTCATCAGCGTCACAAGCACAAGGATACACACACACCCCCTCACAGCTGGACAGTGAGGAGAGTGTCGGGGGACCTAATTATGAGGAGGAACGAGGGAGAGTGCGAGGTGTAACATGAGGGTGAGGGAAGGGACAACAGAGAAGTTGATGAAGTCAAAGGATGAATACAAAGGAAGTGCTTCTCAGAAGACATTAAAAACTTCACAACTCACCAACTGTCCGTTTTTAATGGGATAGGTTAACCTGTGCTGTATCCACAGATGAGGTGGTAATATGGGGGAAATGTATGTATCAAGTTACTCATTACACTCATTCATTTCCATTGATAAATAAACTGCATTATTTTATTCTTCGTCTACTTCTCATCATCTGTACTGTGTAGTCGTGTTTACTGTAGTGATACAATCTGCAGTGATTCAAACTCCTAAACCATTTCTCATTATTATATTATGCAAATTATCATCTCCATACTTTTTTTTGGGGGGGGGGGGGGGGGGGCATAATTAAAAACATTATTTATCTGGTACTGTACATGGGGTAGCTGCAGCTGTTTTCACCCTCTTTGTGAATACTCTGTTTTAGTTCCTGTCTCTTTAAGGCCCCCTTCCTGGCAGTCCAGTCTTCTCTGATTGGTCAGCTCCCTCAAGCCTGTGCTGGCTGACACCGCCCGCTGTGTTTCTGCATCAGCTGACTCCAAAGGGGAGCCTCATTAGCCGAGTAACACGGTAACGCTAATTTCAAAAGGCTAACCTATGAAATCAACATCAAAACAACAGAAAATGCAGCAAAACTTACAGCTTCTAAGTATGACGTTGGGTCACGGACAGCTGGTATTGATCAGTCCCTGAGCTTGACCTGTTACTGGCCCTCGGTAAGAAGTCCTGAGTAAAATAATGTTACACGCTAACGTGACCGTTTTCAGTGATTGTGGGGACATTTCAGTCACATTTCCACCCAAATGAATGTAAATTCGCTGGGTCTTCAGTCGTGCAGATGGTGTGAGGACATACTGAGGACCACTGTGTTGGATTTGTAGTCAACAGCAGAACAATTTGCATTCTTTGCTGGCACCTTCGGCATCTGTTTACCAAAGCTAGAGTTGGTAAGAGATTACAACAATAGAGGACAGCAAGGTGGATTTGGGTTTTCAGTGGGTGGGGACAGTTGGTCTGCTGTAGGGCTGCACATGCTCAACAGGGCCTTGCATGTGGCATCACAAGAGGGACTAAATCCAAATGGCATGTTTTCACACACATTCACTGAGCAGGACAAAAGGAGAGAGAGTGGCCTTTTTTTCATAGTTTGAGGGTCTGTAGACGCGCTGGGAATACATATTTATGTACAAAGACATTAAAAGGTGCATTTTGCATCATATGTTCCCTTGAATAAAAAATACGAATGCCATCCTTTATGACACGATCACTGAAGTCTTGGGGCTCAAACACACAATAGTGTATTCATCTTGTACAGTTCCTTCCCCAACAAAAGGCTTTTGATTGCCTTGAGCATCCACAACTCTCTGTGATGTTTATTGAAAAAGAATATGATGACATTTAGCTTGGTAGCTTTTCTGTTCATGTAGTTTTTTTTTGTTTTTTTTTTTACACGATACAAAAATTTCTTGAGTAAGATCATCCCTCTTGAAAAGAACACCGCAGCAGTCAGTGGTGATGCAGACGCATGCTAGCAGGGCTGAGAAACAGCCCGCCAGTGTAGGTCTTGGTGGCAGAGTGGTATCTCCCCCCTTTTTGCATCGCAGTTAATTAACCTCAAAGCTAACTTCGCCTACATGTCATTTCTCACTGGATTTAGGAGAAGTGGTTCATAACACTACACGGCTCACGCCTGAATTCACCTGGCCACTCTGCTTGATGGATAGCAGGTTTTCCTACATGACTTTTTTTCTGCACCCACTGTGTATTGAGATGGTGTATGCAAGCTTATTATTCCAAACAAACCAATTCAGGTGAGCTTGCATCCCACGCCACCACAGGCTCTGGCACTGCTGATGCGCACACACACACACACACACACACACACACACTCTACCTCAAACAAATAGACTGTAATGCTGTTACCGCAGGCCCAAATATTGCCAGCTCACACAGCTGATGAAATATTCTGTGTTTACTCTCCTCCAAATGTCCTGCTAAATCCTGCGTGCGTGTATGTGTGTAGAAAGTGGATCCTAAAATAACATAACGTAGCGAAGGCCGCTACCCAGGGCAAAACAACATTTAGACTAACCCATACACAAACACAAACAAACACACACACACACACGCACACACACACACAAAAACACACACATACAGAGGGGAGACCATAACATGATTAATATGATCTTCTGTGCTAGTGGCCGTTTCCCCTGTAAATACAAAACCAAGGACACACTGCGTCATTGAAGCCCAGGTACTCTCCGATTTCATGTTATTCCAGAATAATGCATCAAGGATAATATCTCCTTCAAGTTCAGTTCTTTTGCCAAGCACACCAGGTCCAATACAAATCAAAAGGGTTTTTTTTTTTTGTAAAATTCTCTTTGAACGTGCTGAAAGGTGTGAAAGTCCACCAAGACGAGGAACACACCGTTCGTGTTACATTATGCCAACTGCAACCCCTCTATATAACATTGGAAAAGAAAGCTATAGCAGCTGTTCTGTAAAGGCTACCACTTTCAAAAAAAAACTGTAGTATCAGTTTTCTATGATTAATTTATCTTGTCTGGCACAATGGAACCAATCAGATTATCCCCAAAACCAAGCCGTCCGGCCTTGCAGACAAGCTAACAGAGGCAATCAATGTGATTGAAGGGACATGAATACATCAGGGAGTCGGCCTCAGATGCAAATTCCAGGAACTGATTGTCTCATGTTGGGACTGTGACTCAAGTCTCATTATTAGCTCGTATTGTTCCATACCTAAGAAATCTCTATACCGGAGCCTTCTCTATTACACAATCGAATGAGAGCCTCTGATTGATAGTCATATATTAAGTAACACTATTTCTTGACATCGGAGGACACATTACAGTTTATGAACCTGCATCAATTAGAGGCCTACCCGAGAGAGAAGAGGCAAGAAACCACACGAGTGATTTACTGAGATGATAATGACACTCTTGGCACATTAAGATAAACCTAAAAGAGACGGTGATTAACAGCCGAGTTCAGGATTTTTAACATGGCCTGGAGATGCAGCAGTCCTAAAGGAAAGAGTGTTTCTCTGTGTTGAATGATACCTGGAAACTGAGCTGTAAGTGTTGACAAAATAATGTGAAACTTTCGCAAAATTTTTTTGATTTTGGATGTTTTTTTTCCGGCACATTGGAGGAGATGGGCTTGCACAGGATACATCCTCTGGGAACCATGATTGTCTGCACAAAATGTCCTATCATGTTGCTAAAAACAACATTTTCCCCATGCTTCCTGAAAAGGTAAGTTACAATAATGGACCTGCGACAATTATCGGCGACCTTGTACCTCACCACAATTGTGCCGCATTACTGTGAATGTGTGGCTGTTAGCTGAGAAATTGTCGGGTGCCTCGGAGGAAAAAGCTGACGAGAAAGCTGACTCCAATAATCGAAAGCACAACCATCAACCGTTCATGCAAATGTAAGAAAAACTCACTTTGTGAACATAAACATGACATTTTCTTGGTTTCTAATTTCCTTTTCAATTTACCTGTTTTTATTGCACCTACTGTTTGCATTATCTGATCTTCCTGCTGGGTGATTTCGAAATGATTACTTGAAATGCTTCTAATACGGAGACTCATTACCAATTACCCAAGTTATTGCAGCTTTGTGAGTTTCCTGAATGGGATTCCTCAACCAAAGCATAAAATGTGTCTGTAAACATTAAATTGGACTTTAATGATTTCAGTTCCACTGTGTTTTCTATCTATTATGAACTAAATCCCATACTGAACACGTTCATTGTATAGGATCTCTGTGAAGTTTTTAGACGATGTTGTAGCTTAATGCTTCACAGCACTCGGTACAAAACCATTTTAAACTAATACATGACAAAACTAAAGTTATAAACGGACAAGACTTATAGCTTATCAAAGAGTGAAAAGGATGGGGTGATGCTGGGTGTTAAAACGTAGCAGCTATTGAATGGTTCATGGCCCGGGCAGACTGCCGACAGCGATCCTGCTGCGATATTCCAACTCGTTTGTTTCCAGAACCATCAGAGTCTTCTCTGATGACCGACGCAGAGAGGCATTAGGAATCGATTGGAGGGCTCTCGGCCGTTGCGCGCTCTCTCATACACACTCTCTGTTTCACACGCACATGCACGTACGCACACAGACTTCGAGGCGCGCCCGCTCTCGCCGAAAACCTCCTGCACAAACTCTTGCTTTCTCGCACTCCCGCGGAAATCAGTCAGCAAAGCCCATTGCTTTGACAGCAGACTTATGAGCAGCAGACACAGAGTGTGCAGGCTTACTGACCATTTAGCAGCCGATGACCTGTGGAGGGAATGGCCCTATCGTGATAAAGTGTGTGAACCCTGCACATTCAATTACAGGTCAGAGGGCAGCACCTACATCAGCACGCAGCATCCATCACTTCGACTATTGATTGCCCTACGATAAGTGTGTATGTTATATGGATGTGTACGAGTCGAGATGTGTGTGTATGGGGTTATGTATGTGTGTAAATATGTGTGTGATGGGGTGTGCATGCTGTTGGGAGGCAGTGAGGGGTTGTGCTGCTTTGGCAGGCGTCATTATTCAACTTGAAAGGCACAAATGTTTTCTGCCCAGACCTAAGCAAAAGAAAAAGAAAAAAAAAAGAGAAGGTAAATGTAACCAATTTTGGCACAAATGAAAGCAGTGAAACGACACAATTAGATTAGAGGGAGACGGCAACTGGCAGCTACTGTAGCGAGTGACCTGCCTGAATTTTTGTAATCCAAATCAGTTTAGTCTGCACTTGTCTTCTTGATTTTAGGTGCCCCCCCCAACTTCATTCAAGATGGATTTCTTTTTTTTTTTTTTTAATCTGCCCTGTACATATTTGTAATTCGTCTCGGTGTGCAACATCATTATGTTTTATCAGTGCAAATAAACATCTAAATGAAACAGTATCGCCTCTGATCAACCTGCAGCAACCCAGCTTTAGTAAAAATGTGAGTAAAAGCTTAAAGGGCAGCCACACTCAGTTTCTCAGTATTATTCTGTTATTTCAGTACTGACTCACCTTGCAAATATGTAAGCTAACCATTTCCTCTGTCATATTTACGGTCACTCAATCTCTGCAGGCAGGTTCCAGTACTTTTTCAGTCAAAATAACCGTGATACGCTTTGCTCCATCCTCTGCACTGCTTAGATACTTTACATTAACCGTCTTATGTAATACAGAGGTTAAAAAACACTGAAGGCCAATGTGCTCTCTTCATATTCAAAAGGTGCACCCATTCTCTCCAGCGTCCTGAGATAAGGAAATAAGAGCCAGACGTGTTGATAGACTGCCATTCCTGTGTGGCCACTAATCTCCTCTAACTGATCAGTCTGCTGTCACACAGCTCTGCACATTATTATATTATTGATTATCTATAGTTACGAAGGTCTGGGATCCCAATTAGACACTTATGAAGAAGTTGCCTAACTGTTTAACATGTCTTCTTAACAACCTCAGAGCATTTTGTGATGGAGACAGTGAACTAGTAAAGTCTGCCCTCACATGTTCTGCACGTGTCAGATGGGAGCTACAGCATTATATCAACTCAGACTGTTCTAGCAAGCCAGGATTTAAAGTTGCTCCTTGGTTTCGATATGTTTGCAGCGTTTTTGTCCGTCATAGAGACATAAGCAAACCAGCTGAGCTCAGCCAGAGACACGTACATCAAGGAGCTGACCACTTCTAAGCAGAATTAAAACAGTTCAAGTTGGCAGAAAAAGACTCTGCTCCTTGAGGGAGCTCTCAAAGAATCCGAGCAGCAATGAGGATTCTGCTGGGAGAGTTAATCAACCCTTAACAAACACATAAATGAATATTAAATCTGAGAAATGTCAAAAGCTTGGCGCATAAGGTGGAGGCTGAGGCGATGGAGGAAGCTGCAGAAACTAATGGCACAGAGTGAAGTGTCCAGGAGAAACAGGTGGGGCTTGGTGACCGGGCTGTGGGGTTTTCAGTTTTAGCACTATTATTATTATTATTATTATTATTGCATTACCACAGGTTCCTGGAATATATGATACTGTATGACATTTGATATATTTTGACTTGAATGCATCTATCAGCAACATAAACGCATTCACACAGATACAGCATACGTTCAGACTTGCTTGTGTGACGTGTGTGAAACAGGGCTGTGGTCTGGGCATTGACGTACAGATGAATCAAAGTGTCCGATCAGGCTCTGGCTTGTTGATGATGCACGAGCTGCTCTGCGCTCCAATGGAAAGTAAGCTGTGACGTGGAGCCACCTTGCTTTCAAAAAGTGAACAAGACCTTCACGGTAAGATCAAAATGACAAACAATATGGTCCAAACAACTCATAATGTCTGTATAGACGGCGTAATAAATGTACTTTTCCTATAAGTAATAGTATAATAGGTATTATTGTGTAATCTCATTTATTACACGTAGATGTATCATTTCGGCAGGAAGGGAGCCATAACTTATAAAAAGGTGAACAAATAAAACAAACAGGTGAAAAGAAGTGGAAAAACGAGGGTGTGAGAGAGCGAGGGTGATGAAAAGCACTTCTAAGCATAGATGTATGGATTTGTCCACGTGGCTGTGAGCCTGTCAGCAGTTTTTCCACATCGGCAAATTCCCTCTCCTGCTTCATAGCGTGCGAATGCGTCACTTCCAGCGACATGAAGGCTTGGACACTTCCTGCCTCATCGGGCCCCATCCTCTCTCGATCACCCTCGGTCTCTCATTAAAAAGTACTTGCACTCAGCACGTTAGCATAAATACATAAATTCATGGCTCGCTAGATGAGAGGCTCTCAACATATTGCTTCTCCTCTAAACACACACACACACACACACACAAACTCACGTGCCTACACATCTTTCTGCGGCCTGCGTTCCAGGGAAAAACTCTCACTAAGAGTTAAGAGTTTTTTTTCTTCTCAATGTCAAGTCCTTCCAGCTCACTCTCACAATCAGTTCCAAAACAATGGTTGAGGAATTGCACATGAAGACGTACGTCTTTGGTAGTGCAGAACTAATCAATACGCCGATGAATACCAGGACGCAGTGTCAATGGAGATGAGGGGAAGATAAGGAAGGGATCTAGTGTATTGCCGAATGTTTTGAAGTGGATATGAAATGGAGGCAAAAAGCAGAAGAGAAGGAGGAAATAGGAAACAGTGTGTTTGAGAGATCGCTGCGTGCTCTTGCGCTTGTGTTTATATGGAGGATTTTTGCACAGCGGTAGCGCCTGAGCTCAGTAGCACTGGAGCATGTATTGTAATCAATAGCACTTCAGCCAGAGAGCAAATCAATGGAGGCTGAACTGTAATGGAATGCATGGTCAAGGGAGAAGCAGACGTGATGGGTGAGTGGAGAGATAGAAAGCAAACACAAAAAGATGTGGATGTAAGCCGAGGGAGACGAAAGAGAGGCGGGATGGTGAAAGAAAAAGAATTAAAGGGTAAAAAAAAAAACATATATTAACTGAATTAGAGAGGGAGATACAGAACAGAAAATGGAGGAATGTAAGTGCATGATGACTGGTAAGAGAAAGAGTAAATGTAGGTGTGATGTAGAAAGAAAAAACACACACACAGACATTTATCTGCGTAGGCAAATCTCTGCATAATTGTGCTGCCTTAGTGAGCTTGTTCAAAACCCCCTGTGAGGCTTAAGAAAAACAATACAAGGAAACTGGCGCCAATGAGAGGAAAATTAACGACAAAGAGGGAAAAACCGAGAAAAGCCGGAGAAAGGAAACAGCACGGGAAGCAGGTACAGTCTTATGAGCATTTGTTCTCATTTGAATAAAGATGAAAGAAGAAACACAGTTAAGATGTGTGTTTGTGTGTGTGTGTGTTTGTGTGAATACATCCTCGGTTTCAGGTAGTTTTTATCTTCCTTCTTTGCTTATCTGACCTGTGAACATGGCTGACAGCAATATGGTGCAGATGTGACTCCTGCCCTCTCAATTATTGGAGTTTATTTGAGGTCTGGTGAACTTCAGTAGACACTGCCTTTATTTCCACTGGGACTTTAATGCCAGTGTCACTATAACAACAGCAGCAGAACGACATGCTGTGTTTTAACTTAAACAAAAACTTGTTACTTGCTACCGTTTTCATGTGTGATGGTACGGGGCAGGCTGTGAGGAGACTCGTTGATGAATGCACACAGTCACAAACACCCACTTACTTCACAAATGTAGCAAAAGTAAAAAGGGACAAGCATTGATATGATGGAGATAATGAAGAGGTGTAGATTTTGCTTAGTCCTTTAATTGGTCAATTGACGAACAAGTGAGCACGAAGCAAATGGCTTCATTCAGCTCACTGTTTTTGCTTTTACGTTGTACAACTTACCCGTTTGACCACAACTCTTATCACTTTTGCTTCCCTTTAAGCGAAAAAAAAAAAGCTCTGCTGAACCCGCTGACCGCCACCTGCCCAACAACACACAGCAGACATGTTGGTGAATAGAGTGGTGAGTTTAGCAGCTAATATTTCCTTCAGAAGATAATGGAGGAAAGGCTAAAGTGTATACTGAACCGAGCACGACTCCAACAAATGCTGCTATGTGTTTACTGAATGTGTAAATAGGCAACGCTTAGCTTAGAAGTCGAGGTGATGATATGCTGATATTGTGTTTACAGCTTTTGGCCAAAAAACTAATTAATGCAAGAGCAGGGGAAAGTACATTAGTATCATCAGCACAATGTACTTAAAGTATTCAAATGCTAATGTAGATGTACTTAAGTAAAAGCTCTCATTACTGATGCATTTATGCAAGTAGCTGTCAGGGTGATGCTAATCCTAACGACTTTACTGCTCTGCTGTAAAAATTATAAAATGGGCTGATCATTAGCTGTGTGTAAAATATCTGGAGTTGAGGTAGCATGGACTAGAAAAAACTCAAATAATTCTTCAAGCACCTCAACACTGCACCACATTACTGTACTCAGTAAAGTGTAATTGTGTGTGTGTGTGTGTGTGTGTGTGTGTGTGTGTGTGTCTTCACCTGCATAAAAGCCAGACAATTGGTGGAAGACAAACCGTCAAAAATAAAACACCACCACAATAAGTCACCAAAGTTAAAGAGCTTTTGCTTTATGGAAATGAACTTAAGTGTCTCAGACTGCATTAAACACTTATTATTTGTTTGCTGATGGCTGGCTCTGTGTGTGTGTATGTGTGTGTGTGAGAGAGAGAGAGTGTATGTGTGCGCATAGAGTGGCGGTTTAATGGGGATTGATAATAATGTGTTTGTGAGTGTTTTTTGATGAGCTAGGAGATGAGAGGGTATCTCTCTCAGCTGCATACATATTAATAACAGTTGGGGTGTTTGGAGGGAATACTACTGCTCTGGTATTACAGCTCACATGCATGAATGCACACACACATGTACACGCACGCACACGCACACACACCCACTCAGACAGACAGACAGGGCTGTACACAGACACCAGTATTTTGTTCAATTCCATCTCTGTCTCTCTCTCTCTCTCTCTCATATGCATCCACCTCAGGATGCATAAACACAGCCAGGCAAGTACTTTCCCTCTCACTGGCAGGCACACACACACACACACACACACACACACACGTATTTGCTCTCTCTGGGTCTGATAAACTTGCTTATGACAGCTAATAACTCCCCTATTCCCTCTGGTCTTAATTAGGGCCAGTTATTACAGTGTTTGATGCTCTCTCTCTCTTTCTCTCTGTCTCCTGCTTTTTTTCTCTCTCCCCGCTTCTCACACTGTTGCACAGCTTGATTCCTGCATGTTGTTCAGAGTGAAATGTGGAGAGGAAGGATGGAGGATGACTTCGAAAAACCCCTCTCTGGCTCTCTGTTGGAGGTCTGTGAAAGCAGTCTGCACCCCGCACACGTACACGCACTCGCATCCACAAACACACACATAATTACTATTCCCTGCTCCATCTATTTTGCATTTAGGTGTCTTGGCTCATCTTGGCTCCGTGCAATTTGTGGTCTCACTGCTTTTTTCGCAGTTCAAAGTTAAGAGCAGTGTGATAGATGGAGGGTAGAAAGAGCTCATGAACTGGACTTGGAACGCGTAACGTGGCTGAAGTCAAGTGTGCTCCCTTTCATCTCCAAAAACTCCATGTTTGAGGGAAAAAAAATATACTTTTTCTCACTGACATTCATAAATGTTTTTGAATTATACAGCCCACTTTCAAAGTGTTTCACAGGCCCAGGGTCATAAAACTTGTTTAAAACACACAATGGATGTGATTACCTTTAATTAAAAAAATTTTCAAATGTCCGGAGTTGAGAAATGAGAGGTTTCCAGACATGCTGTGCTACGTGCCTCATCCTAATTAAACAAGGAATTGTAGAAATGGGTTAAATAATGCAAGTCATAACTTCCTCACCCCGTGGTAATGGCAAGTTTCTTATACAGGATGCCGTCATTTGGATTCACATCACAGATGTTATTAGTTCATGAGCATCGCTTTTAGAATGAAATCACAGATTTACCTCAGTTATGCGTTGAGCTCTCTAATGTGATGCTGTGAGGTGTTTTGTGTTAGTCAGTTTTAAACTCATTTTGACACAACCGTCTTATCATAAACTTCTTTTTTTTGCTGTATTTCATCTTTATTTGCTTCTTCATATTTGCTTACATTTACGGTGTTTTACTCCGATCCCATCTCGTCTCTTTTCTTGTCTAGGGACTCATTCTAGGAGACACTTATTTCAACCTCCAACTAGACATCATTCACACATTCCCAATATTGAATATATTTATCAATGTCTGGCAGCTTTTCCTCAACCCGACTATGTGTGTTTTGTATAAGATGATCTTCATATTGTAAGCCTGTGTTGCCATGACATTAGGTATGAGATGCCTGATTTCATGAATGATGGTGTGACCTGATTGGTCCACGTGGGTCATCCAACAGTCTCTCCCATCTTGTAATATAACCTGATAAAAGGTCCCTGCACGGAAACGCTGTTACCAATAAATCTCTTTTAATTGCAAGTGCAGAGAGCAGAGCGTGGGAGTTCCTGCTTCTACTACAGTCGGGTTTTGGTCTTCTGACACACACGCCGTCCTACAGGTGTGCTAAAGTTGTGCTTTGCTTTTCAATTACCTTTAATTAAAATCAAATGGCTTTAAAAAGGTTTTCAGAGATGATTTGCATTATTACAGTAAAGCAAAACACAAACAAAGTCATGTTCAAGCGCAGTGCACCATGAGGGACTTTACGCTGATCACAGATTCATTCACATTTTGATTGTTCTATGTTGTCATTCATACACAATACTACCTTACATGTAAGTCCTATTATCCTGTTCTGAAATGAAACATCCAGGACGTCCATCCAGTTATTTGAATTACCACTTAGATTTCTAGATTTTATTTTTGTCCATTGATGAAAATCTAATAAAGATGTTTTATATGAAGTCTACAGTACTGTTGCTGCAACACTCCCCAGAAGTCTCTAATTTATTTAAACCAGTCAATATCTGCTAAAATTCCCCCCAGTTTGTGTCATATTAAAAAAAAAAAAAATACAGAGGAAACAAAAGGGAGGAAAACCAGCAGGGAGAGAGAAAAAGTAGCGGGGGACAAGGGGTTTAAATCAGTGGATCAGTGTTAGCGGTAGTTTGATTTGATGAGCGAGTGACCTCATGTATTATGCAGAAATTATCTCTGGTCCCAACATGATGTCATGATCTAAGAGAGGAGCATGCAGCGGGACTCTGAACATCAAATATTCATCATACACACACACACACATTCACACATCATCTTACAGCATGTTAATTGGCTGTTTTGATTGCAGTGGTCCTGGGTTGGTCAGATGGCTCAGATTTCTAAATTCCACACAAATGAGAATATTATTTAGGAGAAGGATCGCCATACAACAGCTATTTGTTGGAACAGTCTGATACTTTATGGTTTTCTTAGACGGTGATAACATTATTGCGTTTAGTGCTATTAAATTGTTGCGTCTAATTCTCTATGAAGTGATAGCCAGGATGTCTGTCGTTTTATGACACGCTCCTCTGCGGCTACAAACTGTTTTGCCATTAAGCTTGGTTTGGCAGTCAACATCAGGTGACCAGATGGCACAGCTGAGCACTAAACAACTGAACATCAATGACTCTAAAAATCGTTTCATTGTCTTGTCTTTTGTCACCACGGCTATAACCTTTTGAGGACAAACCCGGAAAAAAAATCATGTACATGAATCCAAAGTAAGTGCAGAACAGAAAGGGAATAGCTGGAAACTTTGGGAAGCTGGGCTGAGTTTAAACACCGAATGAAGGGATAATGTATCTTCTGAAAGAGCTGACACATCTCACAGTGAGTAACTGTATCACACTTACTTGAGAAAAACAACTGCCTCAAGAATATGTTGCAAGACTTTATTGTCCCACAGGGAGGTTCGTTTTTGGAGCCACCACAACTCATAAAACACAAAAGATATAAACACAGCGGTGTACAGACGAATACATCAAGTCTCCATATACATAAGTCCCAGCACAAACAGTTTGGTCAAGGCTGCTCTGGCTGAAGCCTGATACCATGACCTCCTCTCAAGTATCCTCACGCTTTATTTTCCAAAAGGTGCAACATGTAGGATTAGGCCAGAATTTTAGTTAGTAATTTAAAAATCAACTATTAAATATTAACAGAATATGATGAAATATCATTATTAGCGTTACATCAAAGACATCAATGTACTGTTTTGCTGAGATATCACTGACGGTAGCATGCTGACCAGCTGGCACTGGCCCGTACTGTGTCCAAATACCAATTTTTACCACAGGGGTGATAGTGAGTCACTGTAGCATCCAGTTTGCCCTAAATCCAACATGACAGTACAAGTGCAGCTGCCTCAGCTATAAATCAACGCAGCTAATGGGTAACATTGGCTATTTGGTGACACAGTAACACCAACTACAACACAAACTGTACCGAAACGCAGCGGACGTTGCTCCTTCAAATTTTGCTCCTCCTCATTTTTGCTTATATCTGCTGTTCTGTTTTGTTTTATTGCTGAAACACATATTTGCTACGACAGAAATACACTCAGGCGTTGGAGAGTGACGCATGAGGTTTGGATTAAGAGCAGAGCACCTTCACTGGCCACACCAAATGCCACAGCGGGTGGTGCGGAGAGGGAAGAGAGCCAGGATGGGGGCGCTAAGCTAACCCTGCTTGGGCGTTAGGCTGCTCGTCGCAGGAAGGTTGAGTGGATGAAATGGGACTGGTCAGGTAACAGGAAATCAGAGACTGTCCATGCCCACATTTTTACAGAGACCTGGCTTCAAGCTAATGCCCTGGATCAAGCTCCGGCAGAGCAAGAGGAGGTGGAGTACATCAAGAGGTTGTCACATCAATGATGCATGACAATGTTACCATATTAGACCATATTATCTTCACTATCTCGGTGCCGTTTAAATTCTCCCATATGCAATTTTTAAAAAGCTGTACAGAATTATTTCCTGGGTTTAAATGTGTATACTGCATATATTATATTCATGTTTTCCTTTTATATTTGATTTGATTTATAATTGGACACTGAATAAGATGAGGGCAGATTGGTAGGCTGGAAGTTTTGCTGGACATTTGTGAGCACGCTGCGAGGTTCGTTAGGGGGAAGGAGGTGAAATGATGTCCTCTAGTTTGGACCGGTTGGCCAAATCTTACATGTTGTGCCTTTAAAGTTGGTTTGGCTGCTGGTCTGCTGACAGTTCAGTTTAAATTCTCCTTTGAAAACCTTTGCCAGAAGACAAAAAAAAAGCACTTGTTTTTTTTTAGGTTTTTTCTATCTAACTTATGGCGATTTCGCAATGCTGTCTCGAGCTTCATTTTTAGTCAGAATGGCTTCCAGCTAAGTCCACCCGGCTGACTTCATCCAAGTGTCCAACATGTTTGCCAAGTCAGTGGACGTAAAAATTAGGATCTTGTTTATTTGAGCTGACAGGGAAGCCGGGCTCTTTTTCAGGGGAAAAAATAAATAAATCTATACAGTACTCAGGGCTGCGGTGTCTCTGATCCAGTTTGCCAATTCAGTGGTTTTAATTTCTGTGTTAAAGTTGAAAGTGTCAATTAGAGTGTCCAGGGATATCATTAGTGCTCTCCCAGTCTTCTCCATAGTTGCAAGGTAAATTGAATGGGTTGTAATTGTCATTGTAGTCAATGAGGTTGTAAGCTGTAATCCAGACTGATCATGGCACAGTAGGTTATAGCCACATTAAGGTTGACAGACGGGGTTCAGTGTGTGATAGCTGCTGTTGAAGCAGACAGTTACCGGGATGCAATATGTTTTTTTTTTCCCCTTGCTGCTCGGTGTGGTGCGGACAACCTTTCAGTTTTGTTCACATCGCAGTGACCGCCCTATTCTCTGGAATGAAGACAAGTTGAGAAATGGATGTATATTTTTGAATCGTTTCATGTTTGTCCAACACTGCAGCAGCCAGTGCAGCGAGCACTGAGGTTTGCACCGGATCAGCACACCGTAAAGAATAAAGGCTAGTATTATCTGACAACTGCCAGATTACTTTTCTGAGAAAGAGGGTCCAAAAAGGATTCTGTTGGCCCTGGTGGGGTCAGACTTCTCAGAGTTCTTGCAGTGGGATGATAGTGCAAATGAAACAGCAGGTCAGAGGTTGCTAAAGAAACTCTTAAAAGCCACTAGGGGCTGCTTGGTATCATCCTCAAAGTGTCTAAACACAAAACTGGTATCTTGAGCAAAATCACTTCACTCTCATTCTATGCCCACCTTTTCCTACAGTCATCAAACCCACTACACAAGAGACTTTAATAATGTAGTTACATAATGTACAACATAATTCTGCAGTTTGGAAATAGACACTTTAGAACAATGTTGCCTGTGCATAGAGGTTCGTACCATGAAAATCCTAAAAAGAGTAAGTGTCAAAGGTAATCGTGATAAAACAGTAATCTAATGGTGAGGCATATGATATGATACAGGTGATGCTTGGTTAGCCGAACAGATGGACTGTGACCTTCTGGTACTGTGCTGTATGTTAATCATCATAAAGATCTCATTCATAGTACTTACAGTCTGCGCTGGGCAACTGTCTGTTACCATAGCACAGTAAACACACACACACACACACACACACACACACACACACACACACACACACACACACACACACACACACACACACACACACACACACACACACACACACACACACACACACACACACACACACACACACACACACACACACACACACACACACACACACACACACACACACACACACAAACACAAACACAAACACAAACTCACCCTCATGAATCTCTCACAGACTTAGGCTTGGATGGCTCATTGACTTGCCATTAAAAGAAAGAGCCTTCATTAGTTAGGATACCCCCCCCCCTTAAAAAAGGATACCAACTGTGCATTTCTGTTTGTGTGTGTGTGTGTGTGTGCACATGCATCAGAGGGTTGTTGTCTGAGACATATGCATCTACGCATTCAACCGGTCTCCAGCACAAAACGCACCCACAGAGGCATATTCATTAGCAGGAGGGGTGCCATTCCCCGGCACTTGGAAACTCAGTGGAGCGTTCACGGCTGTGGCTGGATGTAGAAAGCAAAACATATCGGGAGCGATTCAGACGAACAGAATGGAAGAATGCAGGCGGAACATTAAAGAGCATTCCAGAACAGAGTGTTAGCATGAGACAATCAGCTCCGGTCAGGGACAAACAGGATCGGAAATGAACTCAGGCACAACGCTCAGACATTATCCAGGCTGGAAATTTTACAACAGGAGGGACGAATAATGACAGAAATTACGTTCAGTGGCTTGGACATAATACAATGGTATGTAGGCTTCCATGTCAAGGATTCTCCGTCATCCGGCTCTGCTCTCAGATTGAGAACTGTGGTCATCAGTCATCAGTCAGATATGAATTGCCTTTTAGTAGCTGAAATACGTTTGGACTGGTCTCAGTACACCCAAAAACTACTAGTGCAACAGCAACTAATACAAACACTGTAAGCAACATCAAAAGAAAATGTGATGAAGATATAGTTGTGCTAATATTAAGCATCATGTCCATTAATAACTCTATGTAACATTATTAAGTTACCATTTTGCCAAGTTCATGTCATGCAAGTCATACCGTAAAGAGCAGTTTCTGGCAGAAGCATACAAATATGGAAGCCCCATGTCAGCCAAGTCTGTTCAAGGTAATTTGACCCAGATTATAATGTAGTGCAGTATTATCAGCAGAGTATTTTCAACCCTCACAGCACCAGCTTTGCAATACTACAGCCGTCTTGCCTTGTCCAATCATGTGGGTGTTCAAAAATTGCCTTGAACAATGGGTTTGTATTTTATTTGAAATGCCCAAATTGTGGACAGAACCTGAGCAAACTGTAATAGCTGCACATTTAATCAGTGTTATGCCAGAAAAAGAGGAATAGATAAACACACGAGCCGCCGCTAGTGCATACAGATTATCATCGCCATTGTTAGGCCGATGGCTCCATTCACACCCCCCCATCAAAACCAAGCTCAGTATAATGGTGCCGTGGCTCGAGATCAGTCAAGAGGACAATATTTTCAATGCGCCGGGGTGACTTTTGTTCAGAAGCCGTGAACCACGGCTGTTAAACAATAAGTGGATCGTGGCAGCGCCAGATGTTACGGCAAGAGTCGTCCAGTAGCGGCATGTGCTATCAGTGGGGATGACGGTCGGGTTACATTAAATATGACAGACGCACTGTATATGGTGATTGTGATGCTGTTATACTGACACCTCTGCTGCGGCTATGCTCTGCTTGCGTCAAGATGAGCCCTCAGGTTAACGTATTTTCACTTTCACTGATTTGATTGTTGTGACACCATCACACCAGCATTCAATTTTCATTGGCTGAATGGATCAACATCACAGAGTTCCTCACAGGCAGGCAAGAATAATACAGGTCCTATTTTTCAGCAGTGCTTTTGGATGAAACCACAGATCCACAACCATATTAACACATAACAAGATGCAGTCAAGTCTTCAGACTGCACGTGTTAAACACAGTTTTGAGATAATTATCATAGCAGTTTGTCACCTGAACATGTAAGTAATGAACCGTAAAGAGACAGTGGTTTGACATAGCAAAAACATTATAAACACACACCCCCTCCGTTTCACACGCAGGCACAGGGGAACTGAGTAAACTCAACAAACCCTGGCAAAGCAATGAGGCCTTCAACATAAAGGGTTGAACATGAAACTACAAAACAAAAAAACAGTTCAAACAAAGCACAACATGACTCCTGCTTTTATGAACGACAACCATGGAACAAATCAGTTGCCCACAGCTGATCCTGACACGGCCTCAACTTGCCTTGTTAAGTTGAAGAGCCCGGCTGTTTGATCGTGACCTCGTGCACCGACGGCGTCAACTGCTAACAGAGAGGGTTCTTGGTTTAGAACAGATTGACCAGGTGAATCCAGGCAGATCCCTTTTTGCTTTAACCTTAAATCCACTTTGACAATCAAGGGCAGGTGTGGGTGAAGCAGAGGAGACGGGATAAATTAGGATTAAGGCTACAAAGGCATGGATTGTGCACAAGTCAGAATTAGGCAAAGACTTCAGAAAATTTTGCACATCAATATTAAGTTTGGGCATTTCGCCAGGATTACAGCTGCTGAAATCACTGCACTTTAAAAGTTTTATATATATATATATATTTATTAATGGTGTTCATTGAATCTGTCTGATTATTTAATTCTTTACTTCCACCTCTTCACTTATTTTACTAAACCCCACCTTGATCACTACACTTCTGTTCCCTTTTCTTACTTTATTGTTCTTAATTTAACTTAATTCAGCTCAATTCTTTCCACTCTGTCCTCTGTCTGAGAGATTTGACTGCCTCTTCTACTTCTTTCTTCTTCATTTGGTGGTTAATTGTTCTCGTTTCTAAACATCCTTCCGCTTACATTTCAGTATTAAATATGGATGGCTGAAGACACTGGCAGCCAAAGTTAGACATGTGTGTTTGTGATGAACTATGCTAGAGTCATTCAATGCAGCCTGTGGTGAGAGAAAGACTGAACACATGACACACATTACTTAGTGACTTTTTTGATCTAGAAGTTTACCCTCCATGTATGTGATTGCCACAGCGCACACACACACCAGATAAAATAATTATGTGTTGCTCCATACATGATTAAGAAGTAGCGTAACATACTGTAGTAGAATCCCCAAGAAATCTGGACTGTAGCCAGCTCAAGGAATAAATGTTCCTCATCACCTGCATCCATGCATGTCATCCATCTCATTATCTTTTCGCATTTTCCATGGATTTGAGTTTGCTCTTTCTCCAGATGGGTCTCCATGCTAAGTAGGTGGATGAGCCTCATGAATTTGCTCTTAAAATGCTATCAGAGCTCCCCTTAATTATTTCCACTGCCGCCTCTGTTATTCTTAAACCCAGAAGTGGCCGAGCAAAGTATAGTAAAGGAAAAAAAAAAAGAAAAACTAGCACCAAAATAATGACAGATGGCCTTTGTGGTTGATGAAGTGGGTCCATTGTTGTCTACTTTTTTGCATTTTTTAAATTTCACAGGTAAAAAAAAATGAGCATGGATTTAAAAGAACAGCTTTAGGAGTGGTCCCTTGCAAAGAGTTAGATGAGAAGATTAATATTAATATCACATCTGTGCCTCACCTACGGATGTAGAGCTATAAAAGGTTTATGCTAAGCTAAGCCAATCAGCTCCCCAATTGGCTTAGCTTAGCATAAACCTTTTCTTGCTTGATGTGTATACAAACATCAAAGAAAGAAGAACAAGTTGGAATTTGAGTTATGTGCTATGACTGTTTAGACATGAGTGGTGTCAACTCTGTAAGAAAGGGAATCACTGTTTCTCAGATTGTCAGAATGTTTCTTTAAGAAAACAGACGTGATCTCTGTGTCATCTGATGTAACAAGGGCTGATCCAAACTGATAGGTTACGATAGAGTTCAAGCTAATTCAACTTTGTCCAGCCAATCTGAGCGAGACACCGGGATTCACCGTCATTCATAGACGACAACCCTGCTGACGTTATTCCCTGTCCCGTGACAAATTAATCTGACCATGTCAATGAGCGTAGTGACTCTGAAGCCTGCAGAGAACATTGCTCTGAACACAGCATCCAGCATCCATTACTACTTATTGATGAGTCTGTGTGTGCGTATACAGTACACATGAGGACAGTTTGACCTTTGTAATTGTGGTGGGCTATAGATGGATGGACAGATGAATAATAGATAGAGAGCAAATCGAAGATGTGCTACCAATCCTGTGCTGAGAAATGATCTAATTCCCTGGCTGCTCACCGCTCATTCAGCGCTCAGATGAGGACCTCCCTTTATTTCACCGCAACGTTATCTTGCTTTCTTTCTTTGCCCATCCTCCTTGTCCATACTCATTCCCAGTGCATCAGTCCCTCCACCATTTCATTTGTTTCATATTATTTTATTATCCCCACTAGGTAGATGTACCACTATGCCTCTTCCTGCTCTAATCCCCTAAGTGGGTGTGTAATGCATCTATTTGAAAAATGATATAAAGAATCCTAACGGGTAAAAACCTCTTTCTTTTAATTCATGTCCGTGAGCAGGGTAGGTACGGTAGGCACCTATAGTAAAGTACGTGAGTGTACTTCACATATACATGCCATTGCATGGATTTGTCTGCCGCTATCTGTGTTGGGTGACTCATAACATGTCTGAGGAAATACAAAATAAAACAATTCATCTACAACATGCACTCTGAGTGAACCTGTCTCTCTCTGAGCTCCCCCCCTCAACATTTCTCCTTTGAAAACACTAAACGGGCAAATGAGACCACTGCAGGGACAAGAACTGTTCGAGAAAAAAGTGGTACAAGAGAGAATCAAAGAAATCTTTTATCCCATTTTAGATAAAAATTACAGTAATGTTGGACCTCTAAATAGATGACATCATATCTCATCACCTTGGTTACTCAGTTGCCCCGTTTCCATGGAGTCTCAGGGGGAACCAGTATCAAAAGCAGATTTGATTGGTCGGCAGTGCTTCCCTCTGTGCTGCTAATTAGCAGTCTCGTGGCTTCCCTCAGGTCTGTAATGAAATTGGTGGGACAACAGGCTTTCATACTGAACTACACACAAACACACACACACACACACACGCCCGCACACACAGAAACAAAACACGCATGCTAAAGCACATACACACACACACACACGTGTTCTCGCACAAACAGAAACACACATTCATCCCCAGTGTGGCGCTGGCGTGTGCGGTGTAGTCAGCGGGACGACTGCACTTTTGTGCTTTTATCATTTGAGTTCAAGTTGATAACAACTGTCTCCCTCCTCCTCTCTGTGGCATTTTTCTCCCTTTGTGTGTCATCACTTCCACCCCACCCCCCGCCTTACTTAAGGATCTAATCAGGGAAACAAAACAAAAAAAAAATGTAAAAAATAAAAAATATTACAGAAAATAAGCTGGGAGGCAGTCAACTCCCGCTGCAAATGAAGGGAGACTGAATGTCGCAAAATAATAAAATCCTGGAAAATGTGTTGCACTCCCAACTGCAGCTTTACTCGGTTGTTTCAGTCAATGATGGCTGCATCAAGCCTCTCGTCATTCTATCTGCAACTCCCTTCCTCTTTTCATCACTCTCTTTTTCACTGCCTCTCTGTAGTCTGCACCTCCCTTCCCCTTCATATCACCTGAGGACTAAAAGGTAAATAGCATTAACCTGAGAGTATCTTTATTTTTTGCACCTCTCATGCTACTCTGGGCTAAATTAATGTGTTTGTATTCAGGGACATATTCATGGCAGTCTGGTCGCAGAAAACTCTGCAGTGTGTGTAGGAAACATTAACAAACATTGGGGAATATCTGTATGGTGCAGACACGTGTGGACAGCTATTAGTGCAGTGTGCACATCTTTATTTAGATTCTTGCCTCTAGTTCGCCGTTTGATAGTACCTGTACGATTTTTTTTGCCAATGTTGGACTGTGGCAAAGGTTTATAATTAATAAACAAAGCTGGATTGCAAGGAATCGAACAACAATGTTTTTTTTTTGTTAAATCAAAAATGAAGAAAAGAACACAAACTTCAGTAATGTCCAATTTCTATAAAGGAACAGTTTAACATTTGGGGAAATAAGCTTATTCATGTCGACAGTTAGATGACAATATCAATACCACTCTCATAACTGCACTGTTAAACATAAAGCTATCACATCTATTAGCTTAGCTTAGCATAAAGATGATAACAGGGGAAACAGCTAGCTCGGCTCTGTTTGAAAGTAAACTAAAAGCTTCATATTTACTGTAGAGACGTCACATCTAACTCTCAGCAACACAGCAAGTGAGCATGTTTCCCAAACTGTTCCTTTAACATGCGTACTCTCTGGACATGCAGAACAGTGCAGGTTTGATTAAATAGACCTGTGGATGCTGAATGAAACACTATTCCAACTTACTCCAACTAAGTGTTAAGGCCTCACTTCTGCAGGTTGCAAAAAGTAACTTGCTAATCGCTGCTCTAACTCAAAAAGGAACTTATGCTGTTTCCAAATGAGGAACAATGACATTGTGGCTAATATTGTACAATACCGTTGTTGTGTTGTTTGTTGTGAACTAGTTAGCTACCGGTGTTCTTGTCTCCTTTACCTTTTCAGCAGACATGGAAAACAACATTCATCCAATTGGACAATCGGGGAGAAAAAAAAACACAAATGACATTTGGCATTCAGCAACGCAAAAGCAGTGAAAAATGCTTCACTGTCATTTAGAACAATTACAAAAAGCTGCCCCGGGCTGCTAAAAAGCGCTTTGTCTCACTGGAGTCTTCGACAGTCACAGCCAGAAATGAGACCTTTCTCTGATAACTAATAACTTCACGAGCATCCATTAGTTTGATGCAGTGGTGGATCTTATTTCAGGATGAAAGCCTTCTCCGACACTAAATGCAGAGCTCAATCTATGCTTTCTTTTTCGCTCAGACAAAAGGAGAGATGATTGAGAATGGCAGAAAATAAAAAATAAAAAAAGTGGAGAGGAGGATGCTTGCGCATAATTTTGACTGAACAAGTTCACAGGTTGTGCAAACATATGGATGGAGGGTAGACAAGGGGGCAAGAGAAAGCAAGATCCAGAGAGGCGGGCAGACAGACGGTAAGAGATACAGAGCAGGTCAGGGAGATAATAAAGACATGAGGAAAAGTGAGACAGCAAAAAGGATGGAGGCAAGAGGAGGGATGTTTATCCTCCCCGTGATCATGTAGCCGTCTGTCTCTCATTTAGCCCAAGGTTCTGATTAAGTCATTTGTGTTTAAAGAGGAGGAAGCCTCTAATTCCCCTCCTTTCATCTAATTTAATTATGTGCTGACATTCTCCCTTTCTTCCTTAGAAGGATAAAAGCAGCTTAAGCTTTTATGTGGTGCTTTAATGACAGCGGCGAGGAAACTTTACTCGCTGATTGCTTAGCCTTAAGTGTGTTTAGCCTTGGCACAGTGCAGCACCAAACACAGTTGTGTATGCTCTCTGTATTTCATATGGTTGCCCCAAACAGGCACACAGTGGCCTGTATACACGCTTTCACACTCGGAACACTTTAAAAAGACTTTTCATGTTTCTCTCCGTTTAACCTGCAACTGCATTGCTTCCTTTGGATGCTGTCGTTACTGTTACTTAGTGCTTGTCTGAGTGGAGTTTGCCCGTTTTTCATGTGTTCTTAGTGGATTTCTGCCCGCAGTCTAAAATGAATGGGTTAAAAACAAAAAGTAAATCAGAAAATGTAAATGAACGTTTTTACGTTTTTGTACAGTGAGAGGGCTTGGCCTCACAACCCTATCACTATATGCAAGTACTTGACAGATCTGCAAAACCCCACAATAGGATCACTGACAATCATATTGTTCATCTTTTTCTCACGCCAATGTTTAAAATGATCATTCTATCCACTATTTGTACTGCATAATATTACTGAGTAAAGAAGAAGTATGGCTGTGTCAAATATACCCACTTCCACAGCAACAGGCATAACCTTTGTAGTCATGATAACAATAATAAACAGGATGTTAATGTTGTGAAGCAGTTTGGTTAGGTTTAGACCCCAAAACTAACTTTGTTGGTTTCGTAAAAAGGGTCGTGATTTCAGTAAAATGACGTGAAGGAAGTGATGTGACATTACGTACAACGTGATGTAATAATTCAAATGAGTCAAAGGTGGCTTTTTGGTTTTTACACGGGACACGAACCTCCTCGGTGAATGCCCTGAGTTTGACCCACCACAGCCTCAACTCCCAAAGCTTCAAGTTCAATTTAATGGACTCACCACAACAGGTGGATTCACTCACAACATGCTACTGCCTTTGAAATAGGAAGGTGGAAATGTACAGTGTGCCGAATATAGCATGACAAAGGGAAGGGAGTGTTAACACTGCAAACAGGAGCGTATCAGAATACAGTAAAGGTCACTCTCAAATAACAGCCTGTCTCAAAGGCTCTTTTTCAGTGGAGGTAAATTCTATAGACCACTAGAATTCTCCGGTAACCTCATATACAAAAACATTGCAATCTCTCCAGCGCTCACCCTGCCTCGTTTCCTAAGCTTTTTAATGCTGCACAGCAAAAAAACTCTAAAAATGGAATACATGCTGTGCCGTGTTTTCAAGAAGCATTGAGAATGAGGAAAATATACTTCGTCAACATTATTATATCGCAGATACATGTTCCAGTGCATGGGTATGGATGAGTTAATACCTCTGGTTCTGGTGTGTGGCACATGGATCAACAGCCAGAGTTCCTCGATACTTTCCCCTGTCAAGGTAAAGTAGAAAAGAAAAATATTATCCAACTATACCACCCAAAAAAATCTGCAAGCATTTCTGAGAAGGATAACTAGGACGACAAACAGAATTTCTGTGCAAACACTCACTCACCCGCCGAGAGCTTCATTAATACGCTGAGCATGGCCACACTTCACACAAATAATCATCCCATCCCCATCAAAAAGTAAGTTTAGACACATTCATCAAACTACTGTAGAGCATCGGCTTTACAGCCCTCAGCAAGAACTGTATAGTAAGAATCAGCTGTATAAACAGCGTTACACGGGTGGGGCCCCGCCAAATCAGCAGAAATACCTTTAATTAGGATGAGGGGTATGGGTGTAGTCTCACAGACAAACAAACAAGCCATTAATCACCTCATTGGCAGTCTCATACACACATACTTTTAAGATGCACACTAGGTGCGTCTGTGTGTGCGAGACAGAGACAAAAAGAGCAAAGCGAGAGGAACCGCGATGAAGATGGCGATGTGACTGTGAAAGAACACAGTGAAGAGCCCGGGAACATGAGATGGACAATCAGACAGACCGTGAAAGTGTTTGAACGAGGCAGAGACAGTGAGAGGGATGGTGGGTAAAATAATGAACAAAAAAAGGGCTGAAAGAAATGAAGAAATAAACCGGAGCACGGCTTAATGTAAAAAACGTGAAAAAAGATAAGTGAATCCAGTTTGGTATCATGCTGCCGCATTTGTTCATGTGTTATATAGGCCAACATTCATCATCATCATCATCATGAGGAAGTTAATGAACCCCACTGGCTTAGGAGCAGGATCCCTTTCTCTGTAAATGGGACATTATACTGAGTGTAGCACTCATTCTCACACTGTCTCCGTCTGTCTCACACACCCTGTGAACAAAACCAGGCTATTCCTGAAAATTACCAGTGGCCGACATTAGCGAGCCAGCAGCACGGCGTGTGAATGGAGCCCAGTTTGGATGGGATTAACCTTTTCAGGGGGGGGGGGGTGTGTGCAAAGGAACATTCACGTGCTCCTGTATATTTCTAATTTACCTCATGGAGAGGGGAGGCGCGCAGAGAGACGACAGGCTGACACACAGCCTGAAGTGAGTTTGAGTCAAAACATCTAACTCTGGTCAGAATTCAGTCAAATCTTCACACAAAGATACGATACACATATGGATGTTTTACACATTGTCAAGTGTCTTCTAGGTGTCTTTACATCCCAGGGAAAACTGGAACCACTGGAGCTGTGGAGTTACACCATTCAGTTTTTTTCCCCAACTTTGAGCTCAGGGTTTTTTGGCCGGGGCTGAAATGGTGACTAGATGGCGTACTGGAGCACCCTTAGCGCGACTCGGCCCCCAGCACTTTATAAAGCAGCGTCTCTATGTCGGAGGCGGTGTCCTCGGGAAGGCAGCAAAACAGTGGCCTGCTCTGACCTAGTGTTATCAGTGAAGTCGGTCCTCGATAACCACTGTTAGGATGGCGGATACGTCTCTTTCAGAGACACATCTGCAGCGTCTCTGGCAGCACTAACACATACATCATGGGCCCTGCAGGTGGGGGGTGTGGGGAGCGGGGGGCTGGCTGGCCAACAGGACTGACAACGGGGCAAGCGAGGTTAGGAGGGGTGATAGATAGGTGATAGACCACATATGTCAAACTCAAGGCCCGCGGGCCGGATGTGGCCCGCGGGCCTTGAGTTTGACATATACAATTATATACGGCCCGTGAGATAGTTTCATGTGACTATTAAGAACGGCCCGTCGGTAAACAGCACTCCTACCTCTAATACTACAAATCCCACAATGCACTGAACAGCTGCCGCGCTAGTCAGGACCCGTGCAGCAGCCCCTCCTCCCGCAGGTATAATGACACACCGATCAGCGGATCAATGCATCGGAGTAGGTACTAGTGGAAACACGCCATTAAGCTAGCCCCCCCCAAAATAAATGGCCAAACGAAAAGTGGACTTTGAAAACAGAGACTTTCAAAGCAGGTGGGAGAGTTTTACCTGTTTGTCTGTCGGAGGTGAACCTGTGTGTCTTGTTTGTGGAGCTGATGTGGCCATAATTAAAGAATATAAATATAAGACGACACTATGAGACAATACATCAGGATAGTACAAAAAAGAAAAATTATTTAAAATTCTATTTATTTTATTGAGGAAAAGTTGTTGAAGTTTGACTGTACATTCATATTTCTGGATAAAATATATATTATATACTATAATAAAAGAGTCAGTATTAGAGTCTTCACTAAATGTTGAGCCCATTTGGCCTGCGACTTAGACCGGGTTTTAAATTTTGGCCCTTTCTTTGATTGAGTTTGACCCCCCTGTGATAGACTATCAGGACTGCTAACAAGCCTGCAGCTAACATATTTACTATTGCTTATTTGGACTTCAATGGATGACCAGCGAGTTTGCCAAAAAGTCCCCCACATCCATGTATGTGCATGAAATTTCCTGAACTGCAAGTTCTATGGAACCTCACAATCTGTACTCTGAATTTTACAAAATGCCACCCTCAAAAGTGCATTTCTTTTTAATAATCGAGGCAAAGATAGCAGACACACACACACACACAGTACTGAGGAGAGGGACTAAAAAGTCTAACGGGACATGAACAGGGGATGCCTAACAAGGAGCTCTAACAGGTGTTTCTCATTAAATCCAGAAGAAATGAATGTAGTGCAGAGAGGAAGGGGGGGGAGGGGGGAGGCGTGTGAAGAGCGAAGGGGAGAGGAGACAAGCAAACGATGAGCTGATTTATTCCCGTGTTATTCATTAGTGTCTTACAGGCTGCTGATATTAATGATTCACTGTCCGTAAGATTCCCCATCGCCGCCACGTACACACAAACACACCACAGTGTATCGCCCTCCGTCTCTCCTCTCGTCCGCTCTCTGGCCTTCTGCGCTCTCTTTCAGCTGAAAAACACATTTGCCTTTTAATCTCAACCACCTCTGCTTTTTGTTTTTCCCTAAATTAGCCTCATATTCCCCATCCCCCACCCCACTGCTTTCTCTAAAATCATGTTGCCATCTTAATGTTATTCCTGCCATCTGTGTGCCTCTGGTGATCTACTGCAGGTGTGGGTCAAACGTAGAAAACAATGTTATTGATCCAACTGCAACCGACTGGTTACCACAATCATGTTGACAAGCTTTGAGCGACTAAAGGCACACATGAGCACGCACACGCTTACTTCCTACCAGGCACACGGTTCTTCTTCTCCAAAGGCCAGGCATTTCACCTGTCCTAATTAACCAGCTGGGCCGATCCATCACCTTGGGAGTTGCTCTGATTAACCCTCAACACCTCAAGCCTGCCTTCCTTCTCCCAAACCCCCTCACCTGTCTCACCTGCCTCACCCCCAGGCCACATTCCCTTTGCCCGCCACGGGCAGCAATTCGCTGCACATAGACGCCTCCGCCGCATTAACCGTCAAACTGGACTGCGCCAAAGCCCACGTGCAAAAATGAGGGAGGAGGAAGGGGGAGGAGGATGAGGAGTGGGGGCTCTCATTAAACACTTTGAGCCCCGACAGAATCAATTACAGTGATGTATCGATTTGTCAGCGGGTCCCGGTGGCTCAGTCACGGCACCGGGACCTGCCGCCGAACAGGAGGGAGAAGGGGACAAATGGAGGGATTAAAAAGGGAGAAAGGAACGGAGAGGTGGGAAGACGAGAGGACAGCAACAGAGGAAGACGTAAGGAAAGGAGAGATGGAATTAGGAAGGGAGTGCTGGCGAGGAGGGGAGGATGAAGAAGGGCGTGAAGGAGAAAACAGGGGGAGACTGGGGGGGGTTAGTAAGAAATGGCTGAAGGAGGAACGATGGAATAAGAAGAAAAGGGGCGAGGTGGAGTAACGAGACCGAAAGACAGAGGGAGGGAGAGAAATGTAGACCTGCAAAGGGAGGGAGGGGGAGGAAAAATGGAAATACATTTCCTTATCAAACTAGATAGAGCTCTCCCTCCTAGTGCCGCCCCATTTCTTTCATGTCCTCCGCTCACCTTTCTTTAATTTCTATCCTCCACCTCCTCAACCTCTCTGTTCTTTGTGTTTTCTCACTTCATCTCCCTCTCTCCTCCCTTCCATTATAACTTTCTCCGCCTGAACTTTCTGTCCAGGGCATTCCGCACTTCCGTCTCCAGCGTACGGGGTCATTTGAGTACAGACGGGGCTGTAACCTTGAATGTAATACACAGCTACAACTAAGTCAAAGCAGGGGTGGGCCACGACAGTCGAGGACGCCGTAGGGAGACGGTCGGGAGGCGGACACACTGTAATAATTCTGCATGTCCACGAAACAGGGATTTGGGGTTATTAAAGTAAAAGAAATATGGAATCCTTTGGGCTCTAGTGTAATAAAGGCTTGAGACGATATCATGTAACCATCCATCTGTGTATCTCCCTCATGCTTGCAGTGTATTTTCATGAGCATATATGCGGCGTTCACACATGCACAAACAAGACATCCCATTATTATCTTTCACTATTTGCCAAAGTCATCCCACACCTGCGTGTTACACTTTGCTGCTGCCTCCATTCAGAAGCAGGGAATAATAGGGTAGACACATACGGCAGCCCGCACAAACTAAGTAGCTACGAGGCTTTTTATGTCTCACAGATGACAGACAACACGAATTCTCCTTTTTCCTGTAATGAGGCGGCAGGGCTCCAACAGACAACATGGGACATGATTAGATGGCACATCCACGGCAAATATGCCTCCAACCTGACAACCACAGAGGGAAAGAAGCCAGTCATTCATCCAACAGTGTGGATGGCGTGCTTGAGGAGGCGTACAGGTAAAGTGCACCTGTGAACATACATAATACTATTCCTGGGAGATCCATCAATGCAGCAGCATCAGAGGGAGAGACTCAGTCTTATCTGCCAGTTTGATTATCATCATATCATGTTTTCCTCATCTTAAAAGCTCTAATGCAGATTGTGCAGGCACGTCGTGGTTTACAGTGCAGCTGAATCACAATACTGTTTCTGTTCACTGCAGGAAAACAAGTGTCACACTGAGCCAGACAGGAGCCACAGACTCTGACCGACCTCCCACATTCACAAACTTTCCTTCTCCTCAGACTAACTCACAAACGTGAGCACAAGTCTCGTCCTGCACTTCAAGTCAGAGAACGAGCGACCAAACACACACTCAGAGGGGAAAGTTCACGGCTAATATTCATCTGCTAGCTAGCTGGTTGGCTAGCAGCTCAGCAGCAGCAGCACATTAAACAGTGTGTAAACTTACCTGCGTGTGCTAATATTCGTTTGCTAGCAGCACATTAAACAGCGTGTAAACTTACCTGCGTGTGCTAATATTCGTTTGCTAGCAGCACATTAAACAGCGTGTAAACTTACCGGCATGCGTTGCGTCACGTTGGGCGGGATGCTCCGGTCCGGTGAGATGCTAACAGCAGGCTGTCTGCCCTCAACGTGTTGGCTACTGCATAAGCTTATTTCTGCCATGTTTAAATGTGCGTTTGTGTCTGTATGTCCGCGACCTATATCAAAAAATACTGGACCGACCTGTGTAATATATGTATACATGTCTTTTTGTGTGTGTGTGTGTACATTTATGCTAATATGCTGACTGATAAGCCTGTTTTATTGACTTTTCTGTGCCCTCAGTGAACGATGACTCCTATTAATTAGCAGCTAGGCGGCGCAAGTGAAGAGCAAGAGGCACTTCCTTGTGTAAGCCTCATTTTGTGTGTAGCATTCCACAGTTTGGCCTTTTTATGGCTCAAAAAGTGACATCCTGTAGAAAAGTGTGCTCAGCTTTTGAACTGGAGCATCAGATATGTTGTGACCCATTGGAGTTACACACAATATGACATAATTAAGTCATGGAATAAATCATCTCTGCTGCCATCTTGGTTTTTTTTTCTTTTTCACAACTTTATTGAAACACAAAGAAAGACACAAAAAGAGGACCAGAGGTTGTAATAGAAAATATTAAAACAAAAACTGTAAAGTTTACAGTGTTTACAGGGTTAGGGAAGGTTATGGTTAGTGCAGTTTAAACACTTCCTGGTCTGGAAACATGATGTTGGTGAACATACTGCAAACAGCAATAACATTTCCTTCAAAACCTATTTAGAAAAGTAATGTTGTCACAAAGAGACATAATGTTTCGGAGATATATTTGAAGGACTACGAGTCTGCACAGTGAAATATGACCAGAGGATTCCCTTGAGAATAAAGGGCGCCCGTCCTTCTATGTTAGACATTTCACAGTTTATTTGTGGACTCCAAATTGTCCCACATGGATGCAGCTTTTGTCCTTTGCAGCTCACTGGGTGGCTTGTGACTTGTGTCCTTTCAGGGCATTCTATGTGAGGAAAACTAAACTGAACAAAGACAGCGTTTCCACAAAACCAAAATAAGAAAGATGGAGAAAAAAAAAATCCCAGTGACTCTTGGTTTCCACTAGTGTGTTTAAAAATGAAAAAGGTCTGTAAATATTCTCTGTAAGAAAAAGTTTACAAAATTCACCCCTGACAACAGCAAAAAAAAAAGTTTCATAACACAGCATCTTTGTCCGTCTGCATTTTTGCAACACACCCAGTCTGAACTCCAACTCGGGAGAGGGGTCAGTTAATATAGTGGAGTTAAATTCAACTCCTCCAGTTTCACTGTCTTTCTGACAGCATCAACAACATCACAAACAGCTCCAGATCCATCAAAGGTCAGCTCTCCTTCCCCGTTTGTATGCATGTGCGTGTGGGAGATGGAGAAAGAGTGAGAGCTGCAGAGAGTGCGCGAGGATCTCAGAGTTGTTTAAACCCGGCCTAGCGGTTCGATATCCATCAGATTTATGTCTCTGTTATTTTCCTCTCCTAAACACTAAGTGATAAACTCAGTGAAGGACACAATAACAAAGATCTACCTTTTCACCTCTCTCTCTCCTGGTCTATCTCTTGGTCTCTCGGCCTTTCTCTCTCTGTCCCTGTGCTATCAATCAGACTTGTGTTGATTGCTGTTGGATTACAGGGCTTTTGCTGTCCGCTTCTAGCGATTAACGTCAGGACAAATAAAATACCCTTATATCCCACCACAGTGACTGAAGTAAAGAGCAGGGCCACATGCACTCACGCTCATATTCACACAGATAACCACATGCAGCGTACGAATTAACCTTAATCTAAAATGTAATCACCAAGTCGACATCTTTGACTTCCATTCTACCTCTGACTTTCTGTGTGTGTGTTTGGTTGTGTAATACAGGTGTGATTTTCTCCTGTTTGTCCTTGTTTGATCCTCACATGCACATCAGCTAGACATAAAGTAGTGGATGGTGGGTTGTGAACTCAGCTGAGGATAGTGGCAGCCATGATAGATTAGGACTGGCCGTGGGGAGTAATGCAAAACAGCAGAACTGGAAAAAAAAAACAAAAAAAAAAACACACACACACACACTCACACACCAACAGTGCATGTACGCATTCACCACAGAGACAACAAACCAGCTCCAGTGCCTGGTGTTTATCTTCCCCCACTCCTGCACACGCATACAGACAGATGGCAGTAGCGGCCATTGGCACAGTTCCTTATTCCCTCCCTTACAAACATAATTTATCACCTGCAGCAGCCTCTCCGGTGTGTGCGAATGTGTGTGTGTGTGTGTGTAGACAGTCTGACCTGAACCACTGCCACCATAACCTTATTAAGAAACAAACTGATCACAACCGAGAAGAACGTTGTGCGTTAAACCCCTGTTGGTAAAATAAATTGGCACTGCAGCCAACTGTCCCTTCAACACCTGGACTTAACACACACACACACACACACACAATCAAAGGAATCCGAGCAGACTCCTGCTGAGAATTAAACCAAACTCGCCGTTTATCCTCCCATCGCCTCCCCTCCTTCAGCCAGTCCACAAGCTCCCAGCACCCAGGACAACAGAAACAGTGTGCGCAGACAGCATGGACACACACGAAAAGAGAGACTAATAAACATTTAAACAGCATTTAATCAATAACCAGAAATATCATCCAAAGAATTACATTTTTATTTTTAATCTATTTGAACAACAAGAGACTCCTGCTGATTTAGCCTGAGGGGTCTTAGCAGCTTCAATACAAATTAACACAATTTAATTACATTCAGCGTGCGTTTTATTCTTTATTCTCTCATGAACATGTATCTAAATGTGCCTACTTCTGATTTGCCGTAAAACAAGCAAGTGCGTGTGTTTACGTATGTGTGTGTGTGTGTGTGTGTGTGTGAGAACATCTCAGGGTAGTAGCAGGACACTCTGCCGGTCTCTCTGCGCGGCCGCCTCCTCATCCTTTTGTTCCTCGCTGACTCTGCCCCTGCAACACCGAATCCACCAATCAAAGGCAGAACGCCCTTCATTCACAGCACTCAAATACCAGCCTATGATCGAAGGGCAGACGTACTAATGTACTACTTTGTTACCAGTTTTAGATTCAGACATCACGGATGGGGCATTTGTGATATATTCAGACCACATTGGTCATCATCAGGGTTGTGGTTTCACAGCACTTTATCTCACCTGAACTCTCTATTGAGCTCACCTACAAACCCAAGTAGTTTGATACCTTGATTTTTTGCGTTAAATTTCTATGCCTTTAAAGAACAGGAGGACAAAATTAGAAATGCTGTAAATAAGAAGGCTCTGACCCTGTTAAAACACTCCCATAGAGGAGGTACAACTCACTGCACCAGTGGGTCTGCATCCTTTCTTACTGAGACATTTAGGAGGAGCATCTCCCAGTGTGCATTAAGGCCAAGTTAACTTATTCAAAGACAGAGGGCGCATCAGTGCCGCCCATCTGATCTGACACTGGTGTCAGGGGGAGCTGCTCTGTTGGTGTCAGCAGCCTGCAGTGATCCTCCAACACATGTGCTGGCCTGGGTTTAACTTTTTCTGTCATCAAGCATTTACTTTTTTTCAATTCATTACAGAGTGAAAGATATCAACTGGTTTCGTCATTTAGATTGAATATGGTGCTTTGATAAGAGTTTTGGTTTCTCATTACCTCAATAATTAGTATCTCTTTTTCTTTTTCTTTTTTTTTTAACGAGGCTGTTGACAGCTGAATCCTGATCCCTGAGTGTAACCGCTAACAAATGAGCAGAAGAAGATTATTCAGATTTTACAGGAAGTCAGTCAAAATTGCCATTAAGGACCAATTACAGTGCATGTTTTCCATATTTTAAAATGCATCTGGAATAAAAGCACGCTTCAGCCGAGGTCTGAGTCTTATACTAAATTAAATTACATTCAGAATACTACACTATCATGCAACCAAACACAGATTATGGTGTAAATATACCCCAGTCTCTCAGCTAATAATGGGGGAATCTCATTGGTCTATACCTTTTTAGAACTGATTTAAAGCTTCTTGTTAGGTTACTGTGAACACAGAAAATTCAGGGTACGTCCATTTTCCAAATATCAATATGATTCTGCTCCACAAGTATGCACTGACTGAAGGTTACATCAAAGACAGCCAATAGACTGAGGCAACACTAAAGCACAGGCAGCTGGAGGCAGTTGAGGCAGAGCAAAGATAGATGATGAATAGTTGTCTGGATATGAGGTAAACATAGGTCGGGTCATAGTAGACACACACACATCAATCCCATTACTGGAATAGTCACTAAAATAAGTGTATACTTTAAAGGTTTTATACACGGTTAAAGTATAAACTCACTCAAATTCTCCTGATTATACTGTTATTTGACATGATGGTGGGCAGCAGAGACCACTCTACAACAGAACCCCATTATCATGCATCTACTCTGCAGACTGCTGCAGCCACCACTCAACATAGTTTAAAAGAACAGCTATCTTGTAAAATAACAATTGTGCCTCTGTGAATACCTGGTGGCTTAGAGGAGGACTAAAGTGAACAGCCCTGTGGGGATGGTACAGTAAAGCTATATTAAATTTGCAGGTTTCGAGTTTTTTACTGTGCAAAATGCATTTAAAAAGGGAAAAGTTAAAACAGTTCAATGTACATTCAAGTTAAACTTTTGTTTTTGGTTTCGCCAGGGATGGCAAAACACTTATGGTACAGAATAGTGGATCATATCAAAGATAAACGTGTATTTCCCCATTTCCATGAGTGTTGTGAGTAAGTTCTCCTTCCAGTATCTGAAGAACCTTATGAACCCTACAAATACTCTATGAATGTTTTGACAATGGTAACAAAAGATGACACCTGTGCAGCAATGTCAAACTAGTCCAAAGTGTATTTGTGTATATGTGTGTGCATGTCTGGGTGTGTGTGTGTGAGTGTGTGTGTGTGTGTGTGTGAGTGTGTGTGTGCATGTTTTAAGGACGCAACAAACTGTTTTGGGAGCCCTCTGTGTAGTATTCGTTAATCCTGTTATTACACGTCTCAATGTGATATTCACAGTGCTCTGCTCAGTACAAGGCCTCTAGCGCAGATTATGGCCACTGCACACACACACACACACACACACACACACACACACACACACTCAGTTTTGAAAAATACATTGACACTCTCTCTCTGTCTCACAAACATGTACATATTAAGCAGCACATTACAGCCCGATACCCAACACGATGTCAAAGCTGAAGTCGTTCTGCTGGCTAACGATCCATTACACACTCCACATATCCGACAGAGAGGGGGATTGACGGAGCACAAAAAAAGAGGGATTACCCCCCATCGTGACCACTGGAATGGTGGAGGAGTGAAGGGAAGTGTAGGGGACGAAAGAGCGATGGATTACATGCTGATCATGGTGAAAAGACACAGTCACCAGTATGAAAACAGGAAGTTACAAGGCTACACTTGGATTCTCACAGGGGGAAAAAAGCCATTTGCTTTTCAGGATATCAAATTGGAATGGAAATTTACGCTGCAGCTACTACTTTTAAGTTCTAAATTGGCAGGACTTGATATATTAAGTTTTTTTCAGGTTCAGTAACAATAATATACAGAGCTCTATTTTTGGAAATTTCGCGGCCTGGCTCACCTTGAACCACACGTTACGTATAGGTGGGTGTGTTAGAGGATATTAACAATCATGGCCAAACTGTATTCACCCCTTTCATCTCCTTTAAACACAGAGGTCTGCCCATCCTAACAATAGTTTGAGAATCCTGTGGAGAGTTTTCCTTAGACACAACTTATTTTTGGAGGACATGTTGATGATCTGATGGTTTTCCACCCATAAAAGTGCAGGATTTTCAGAAAGGAATCGGAATACGTTTTTTTTTGTTTGATCATATCAGCTAGTGGAAAATATAGAATGAAATTGGGAGTGTGTGACTTTAGAGAGGTTCATATTTTTGTTTCCTCACCTATTAACATTGCCACGCCCTCTTCTGCACCTCTCCTCTGAGCGAATCACCAAGATACTAAACTGGCAACACTTAAGGAAATATCCTCAGTACACCACAGAGAAATGCCAATTCAAAAGTGTGCACTGTACCCTGTGCTGACACTAAAATAGAGCCCGTGGACTTGCGTTTCCACTTGAAGATGAGGTAATGTGCAGTTTGTGTGTGCACGTTACCCACCGTGTGAAACGATGATTTCCATGCCGATCACTGTTTCCTGTATCAAATACTGAAGCCTGCTTCCCTGTTTCTGGGATAGATATGAAGGGAAGTTAATGCTTATGGCCTCATTTTAAAACCATCATCACCATCACATGAATGTATGCATGTGTCTGTACCTTCAGTTATGAGTCTAAGTTCCTGCTCCAGACTGTGGAGTGTGTGTGCTGTTGTGTCTGTGTCCAAGTCAGGGTCCTCGCAGCCTGTTCGGTCCAAACTACAGATCTCCATGATCTCCTGGGCTGCCCGGGACAGTGGGCGAAACGCTGGATCCAACTGTGAGCCCCATGTGGGATGGGACAGGCAGGCAGAGAGTGGAGGAGAGGGGGAAGGGGAGAGAGAGGGAGAGCCGGGTGCAGAAAGAGGACTTGGGTTTGTCCTTGGAGGGTGACACAGAGTTGGTGTGGACTTGCCAGATAGGTTAAATCCTAACCCTGAATAAGAAAGAAAGAGAGATATGCTTAGAGATGGTAGAATAAATGGATCAATGCACAGAAGGATAGATAGATGGGTATAGCGATGGATATGAGGAGTAAGGGTGTCTTACAATAACAGCTACAGAAAGTGTGAGTGTAAGAAAGAGATAAGAGGAGATGTGGAGGAAGACGGGAGAAAGCAAGAGGAAGACGGGAGGGGTGTGCAGCTCGGGATTCAGAGAGAGGGTGAGAGACAGAGAAGTGATCACAACAGTCGAGTGGTGTCTCGTCCCACTCCACTGCGAGCCACATCAAATTGAATCAGATTGAACATCCATCCCCACCTGCTCACTGTAAATTACATCGAGGCCCCCATTGAGAAACTATGATGGTGTGGGTGTGTGTGTAAGGGTGTGTGTGTGTGTGTGTGCGGCACACTGACTCCTCATACTGCGTACTGTCTAACCAGCTTCAGTGTTAAGTCTTTCATTCTTTCAATCTTCCATTGTCTCCTTACGTCTTCCTGCCTTCCTCCTCTCCGTCTTTCAGCTGCCACAGAACCACCACTTAGTGCCTCACAACCACCTGCACTGTCAAACTAAGCAGCACGGGAGGGATGATGTATGCAGTACAGTGCTGCTGAGACATGTGAGCTCACACATACGCATATAGGTAGACTCAATTAACTTCCGTTTCAAAGTAGAGATGACATTTATCTAGATTTTGGTAACTGATAAAGCTCTGTGCCAAATTTCAAATGTATTCAGTGTAAAATGGGAGTGAGATTAAAATCTAATCTCTGTAAATTACTTCATTCAGGGGTTCCCTAGGAAGGTCAGATTTCAATTTTTCAAATTTTTCATGCACTATATACATTTACTTAGTCATATTAAGATGCATTTAGTAACATACGTATCTTTCTAAACTTAAATTGGAGTTCCCCTCTCACAAAGACGCTCAGGAGCACGATGCTATTTCAAACTATTCATTATTACTATTCATTAATGGCACTAGGGAGCCAAAACACAGATGTTTCGGTGAGAGGCCCTCCTCAGAGTGCTGTCAGACGGCACACTGGAGCGTCGCACCGACAAGAAAGCACAATGAGGCGCACTGAGTGAGCCAACTTGCCGAAGCGTCTGCGCTCCCGTTCCCTTGTGGAACTGAAAGTACTGAACACTCAAGAGTCCCGATGCTATAATTAAATATGTTAAATATGCTAAGGTTTTTACAAGTGTGCGTCTCCTTTCAAAGTATTCAACTTAACGGGAAGTATGCAACGTAAGTGCGCACAAGTTGGGCCTTCAAACTATTTGCTTTAGAGATAAAAATATGAATGAATAGAATAAGAGGAGGGATAAAGCATAAAAAATGATAAAGAATTCCAAACATGTGTAAAAGTTTGAGGGAATGGCAGGAAAGAATGAGAGAAGATTCATGAAGAAAACTAAAGATATCAGGGCTAAATCACTTGACAGTGTAGAAAGGACAGAATGGTATTTATCAACAGTTCTTTACAGTAAAATGAATGGGGAGGGAAAGAGAAGAGAATCTTGTGAATTGATTAGTAGTGGGTCGTATTATATATATGTATATCACAGGGTAAAACAGATTATCGGCTTGTCTCTCAGGTGTCTATGGATGTGTGTGCGTGTATCAGCATAAACAGATTACTGCAGTGTTTCTGGGATCCGAGCGAGGGAAGTGATGACAGGACATATTCCTGGACCGACTCCCAATCCTGCATGTGCATGTGTACAGTATGTGGTGTGTGTGTGTCTGTGTTTGAGAGTGATACAGTATAATCTCTTCAAGAAACCGGCATGATCAGTGCCAATAAAGTGCGGCTATATGCAGAGATGAGGTGTGTTAATTGTCTACGAAATGGAGTTCTGTTTGTAGGAGAGTAAATAAGAAAGAGTTGGTGTTCACACAAGAAAAATACACACACGCATACATTTACCAGATGTTCGTAGTTCGGCTGCTAATATTTCCTGTCTCCTGGTGCGTGTGGTTGGGTGAATTTGAACTCCAGTTGGCTCTGTGTGGTTGTTCCTCACCATCCTGAAAACCAGGCGTTCCTCAGCGGCCAAATATTCAAAATCTGATTAGAGAGAAAGACGTCATAAATAACCGTCATGCATAAACTCAAACTTTACAATCTCAAAAAACTCAAAATGTATAATAAAAAAAAGTTTGCAGTAGAGTGCCAACATTTGCAGAGTACTGTTTTATATCCCATAAACATTTCTGCTGACCCTGTTTAAAAAGAATGAAATCACTCTAACCACTTTCACATGCTTTCATCGCCCTTTACATGCTCTAAACACATTTGGAACATCTGGATATGAGATATATGACATCCAGAGACACAGATTAGGCAATACCATGCAGCTACCAGTTGGACATATAGCTGGCACATGGAAATAACAATGTATTGTCTTTGCTATCTAACTCCTACAGTATGTAGTTGTTTTCAGATCCAATGCATGGAATAACCTTTTGGCTCTAACAGTACATTAGTGTTAAACAGAATCCAACTATAGAATATTAATTTTCATGGTTGTTCATCAATTCAAGAAGAAAGACCAGGTCGTTGTTACAAATGGTTGAAATCATTAAATGATTTCTCCAGTGTCCACAGTGCCTTTTGAAAATCACCCATCAATACAGGCACAATAAGAAAGAGACCGTTGTTGTGAAGTAGTTCCTCAGTTTATACAGACTCTATTGGCCTATTAACATTAAAAAATATATGAATTAATTCAAACAAATTTAACAAACTGCATTTGATACAATCATCCATTTGTCCATTCAGAAGCTGCATCTGTACCAAACCAATATTGCTTTAGAGTTTGTTCAGCCAATCCTGACAGCTGAAATGCGATTACTGCTGCTTTCTTCTTTCTCTCCAGTGGTCAGCCAATCAATTAATACTATTGACTGGGAGGAGAATCTACTAACTAGTCTAAATCAGCTGTAAATGAAAAGAGGAAAAGAGCAGAGGAGTCAGACAGCTAGCTCCTAAACTTGGTAGAAAGAAAATGGAGATGGTTGAAGCTCAGTAAAAAAAAAAAAAAAAAAAAGGTTGTGAAATAAAATCAAATTGAAAAATGACTTAGAAATGCGTACAAAGATACTACTAGAATCCTGAGAGTTCAGTCTGTCTGTCCGCCTCCTTCTTCATCCATTTGTCTGCTGGTCTTTGATTTCCTTGCTGCTGGTCTGTCTACCTGTTTTCAGCACAGTGTCTCCATACAGCTGCCTGTATCTCTTCTCTCTCTATACAGAGGTCTCGTCAATGTCCCACACAGACAGGCAGTCTGTGTATCTGTCTGTCTCCCGCTTTCTTTCTGTTCGACCGGATGCACATGAGACAGAAAACGCACACTAACAACCTCATTTTCTGACTGACTGGGTGACAGAGAGTCAGAGCAGAAAGGAGAGAGAGGTGGGAAGGTAGAGCAGGAGACATATAAAACCTGTTGGATCTCAGCCCTGCCTTGAAAAAAAAAAAAAACAGAGGAGACAGATGGAGGGACATAAATGAGTGCAGAGTGTCGTCAAGGTGATATTCCTCCTCTCTAACCTTCTCTCTCATTAACTTTGGAGCTTTAACGATGGTGGCAGAGACAGCGCGGGGTTTGACGAGCGGCTGGCTGCCCGGTGTGAGGAGGGGAGTGGTGCCCTTGTAGAAGTCGCTCACTGTCAACAGTGAAAAGCTTGGCTTTAAGACTTGATGAAGGAAAAGGTTGATGGGATCATTTTGGGCCATAGCAGTTTACGTAACCAAACAAAATATGAATTACAGATCCTCGGTGAAACAGTAACAGCTATTTGAAATGCATGTAATTCGACAGCCTTGGACGAGAAAGGTGTAATGAGCAGCGGGATAAATTATTGCGTCTGATTCGATCCAAATATTATTCATTTAACTCTGATGCAATTTGGAGGTGCTGCTAGACATCCAGCAGCCTTGTTTGACAGTCTGAGCACCTAACAGACGTAGCTAGTTTAGCGCTGAAGAATAATTTTCAACACACAGACACAGTTTATGTCAGAAGGTTTTAAAGTCATCTTGTTTCAGTAGTTGTTGTCTGGTGTAGTTCAAGGTGAAATAATGCAAGGAGAGAAAAGAAAAAAAAAGAAGAAAATAATCCCAAAACAATGGAATTAAATACCTATTTGTTCGCTCACAGGCAAAGGGTAGTGATAGGTGATAACAAAAAATATATGACGTAAAAAAAAATTGTAAACTGCATTTTCCAGCATATCCTGGATAGTAATGACTGAACAATGTCTTTTCAGAGGTGTTGTATAGGAGAGATGTCATTCCACTGCCAACACATGACTTTCAACATGTCTCTCAAAAGTAAAGCATTATTATCTACACTTTTCAGCTGGGAATGAAACAAGAAGAGAGGGCTGTGTTGTCTGTGAGTGTGTCTTTGTGATGAAATATGGACTGTGTGTGCGCGCCGGTGTTCACCTGCAGTTTACGAAACAAGTGTGTGAAAAAGAAGCACACAGACTCAGACGTATGTGCATGCAAAGGCACACACGTACACAAAATCTAAAAGGCATCTCAGGAAAGCTCCCACTGGACCCACCAGTGGTAAATTATCGGTGTTGTCCCTCATCTCTCGTTTTCCACCAAGCAGCCAGCGCTCCTCTGGGTTTAAAACTCATTTTCATCTCTCTTGTAAGCTCTGCGTTTTTACATATTTGTTCTAAATCCTATTATGAGGCCTTTGTGATATGAATAACGCTTGCAAATTGGAAAGTATCTCCAGGCAAAAGTTGGACACAGAGGTAATCTTCACAATCTAATCTCTTGAAGCACAAAAACAGTAACGGCACTTTCTGATGTAGTTTATAAGAAAACATGAGCCAGTTTAAAGAGAAAAAAAAAATCTCAATAAAATAGGAGCATTAAAATTCAAGTACAAACTCAAACACCTAAAAAAAACATCCCTTCTTTAACCTACCTTTTGGGTCTGAACCATACGTGGAGGTTTGGCTTGTGTGCAGTGAGTCACAGTGTGTGTGTTCTGGTGTGTCGGAGTGACCGGAATGCACATCCAAACCCAGAGGCGGAAACCCATCCAGATCACAGGACAGCTCTGATCCGGACCCAACACTCTGCCTGTGCATCACCTAAGGGGACATGGAAACAGACGGAGGGACGCGGGGGGGGAGAGCAGGGATGGTGGGAAGAAGAGGGTAAGTGGTATAAAAGGGAAAAAGTGGAAGGAGCGAGGCAGAAGGATGGGTCACGTGAGGTCGAGAGATGATGCACAAAAGGAGATAGGAAGGAAGGGAGAAATGGAAAGAAGAAATAGATTATGGGGGAGTTGAGGAGGGGGTGGGAAGGAGAGAGGGACATGGAAATGGAGTGAAAAGAGTGCAGGGGAATAAGGAATTAATAGTTTGGTCTCAATGCTTCATTTCATTTTTATCCAAACAAAATCAGTTCAAAGGACAAACTGAAATTCAATATCAATTTCACTTTTATTAAGATAGGTAAATGTGTTAAAAATGGTGTTTTTCTATTTTCTACTGTGTAAACGCATATTAATAAGGCAGTGTCTTTCACAGGAGATTATTCCCCTCTCTCCCTGTTTCCTTTGTTTCCACTTGATGAATTGATTTTTAATTAACCCCTGGAGCCGGTGAGAGCATCTCACAACGGCGTGGTGGGTTAGCTGTTCCTCCCGCGCAAGTGTCCTCCTGTGAGACGAGGGTAAAATGAGGAAGCTCTGTTTAGTTAAGATTAGATCTGATGCATTAGCATGCTAGCCGTAGCATTGCAAGATACTGCAGGGGTGGGAGAAAATAGGAAGGGAGGCGTGTGGGAATAGTGTTGCTAAGAGGGAAGGAGCTAGGATGGAGAAGAAGACGGGGCGAAAGATAGAAAAGAGAGGCATAACAATGAAATGGCAAGAGACCAAACACAATGGGACTGCGTAGCAGGAAAAGCTGGAGTTGTCTTTGTGCTGATCAGTGTCTCCTCATATCCAAAAGGGTGCTGTAGTTGACTCGCTGCCTGAACTATAGGACAAAGGCAAAACAAAAAAGAGGAAAGGCAGAAGAAAAGGGGACAGAGGATAGGTGGAAAAAAAAAAGATGGACCAAAGTAAAGAGAGGGAGACAAAGTGTGAGAAATCCACGGAGGACAAGAGAGGAGAAGAGATTAGGGTCCAAGGAGAAAGAGAGAGCTGGAAAAAATTACTATCTAATCATTTTAGGAGCAGTTTGATTTAGTTTCAGAGGCCACAGATAACCACCATCTTCACAATCATGAACCTCATTTTGCTCCAGCTTTTTAATAAAGCACTACGCCCCCCTATTTTTTTCATTCCTCTATCACAGTATAAAGGATTCATACCATTAAATGGCTGATAGGTCATTTGGGACCATTCAAGCGGTGCCTTTTTAATCCACTCTGTTTCTCTTTTCTTCCCTCAATGGTGTGCACCTTTAACACCACTGCCTTAGGTGTCTCTGAGCTATAGATGAATAATGCAAAGTAATTAGTGTGATACAAATGTTATCTAATAGATCAGGTCAGCTACAATAAGAAACTAACTGTGTGTCGCTGAAGTCTTCTCATTGTAAGGAGTGATTATGTCCAGTGTAATGATGTGGCTCTGTAAAACTTCTAAAACTTTATTCATTTTATTAACCGCCGTGAGATACTTCAGAAGCAAACTTTAACATATTGGCATATTATTGTAATATTACTATTGCAGCTTGTTTGGTAATTCTTTCATTTTATTGTTAGCAATCAAATATTTTTCAACACAGGTGAATTAAAACCTTTAACAATTGAAGCAGCTTGCTGCAGTCTGGTATTTAACTACGCAGGGCACTCCATTCTGTTTATTCAAATTTAGTTTTGTCAGCGATGTCGCCCCTCTCATTGAGGAGCGTGCTGGCTTCATTATAGTGTCTGAGTGAGAAACGTCTTATCAAAAGTCATGAGTCACTGCCTTATTACTGGAAACTCTGAACAAGTCATACAGGAACAAGGATTTCATGCTTTCAAATAATTTACCTGAGCGCCATTCTCTTTTGAAGGTGATTAACAGTGGTTGCAAATGGACTAAATTATGGGTTAAATCTAGTAAACTAATATTGCTTAAACTGGTTTAAGGTGAAATCTCTTTTGTACTGATGTCTGATTATCACCTTGGCAACCACATACTTACAGTTCAGCCATTTGAAGGCATAATATTCCTTTACTACCAAAAGACCAGCGCTCACAGAATGCTGCTGAAGAATGAATGCTAATGCAGCTCTCGAGTCCGTAACTCCCCTCGAAGAGGCAAAAAATATGTAGGAATATGGAAACATGTTACCATGGAGGCTTCTGACAGCTGCTCTTGCTCATCAGTCAGCAAATCGTTTGCTCTTTCTGCATGTGCACGAACAAAGCAATCTTCTAGATGAGATATGGCAGGATTCCCCCGCTCTTCTTCTCTGGATCTCCCTCGTGTTAAGCGTCCGTGCATCCGTGCTTCTTCTTCTGAAGAGTCTTCCTCATGTGGAGCCAGACCGAGGCTATCGCTGGACATTTCATCTCCACTGTCTTAATGAATAATACAGACACATAGTTTTGGAGGAGAGGATAAAGAATTATAATTCAATGTGACTTTCAAAGTGAATAGTAAGAATAGATTGACCGTCCTTGATTTATCATCCTTTGAATCACTGAAGCAACATTTTCATCTCTAACATCCAATGAAAAACTTTAAATTTGATGTAAGGGTCCCTGACACTGCAACACACGCATCGAGCTGTAATAAGCTGGTAAAGCAGGAATTCAGTGTCAGCCTGGAAGAAGAGCTGGAGGAAGTAAAGGGTGAGAGGGATCCCAAAGATGAAGGAAAACACAGATGATGGATGAGTAGAGGAAGAGAGCTAGAAGTGTGGAGTCAGGAAGTGAAGTGAAAGCAAGAGGAGGGAAAGTTTGGAAGGAATAAGCCATTTTGAGCTGTCATCACAGTTTACGGTCTTTGTAGACTCTACATACAGATATCTGCATGTGAATGCAGAATCTTCTGGAGGTCTGGTTACCGTACAAGTCTGTTTATAGGCCAAACAGTACTGACCAATCACATTTGAGCTCCCTTTGGTTGAATCAAGGTAAACAGCCCGTGTGATGAGCATAGGAGGCGGAATGCTTTATCTATCGTCTCATGACAAAACAATGACTGGCGCACAGAAGAGGAAGTCCTGCCCCGGATATCCTTTACCCAGATATCCACTGGCTACACCCGAGGCCCTGAAACACTGGCCCTTGCCACAGGCTAGATTGCATTCCACAGTTCTCTTTTTAAAGCCCTCATTTAAGGATAATTTTGAATTCTAAAGAGACAGTAAAATATTCCCAGACGTTTTTTTATGAAAAAAACTGCTCTTGGCAAACCATACCCTACATACACATTTATAACTTCCAAATGTGCACTTACACAGACACAAATATACAGCGTAAAGACAAATTGCTCTCATGTGTATCTAAAGACCTCTTGTGTGAATGTGTACACCTGCATTTAAGAGAAAGGGTGTGTATTCGCATCAGTGAATCCTAATTTGTGTGTGTGTGTGTGTGTGTGTGTGTATACTAAGGGATTCAGGGCCATTCTTTACAATGTAATTACCTTCCTGTCTGTTGTAGCATTATGTCAGGTATTTACTTAAAACCCTAATCGATATTAGGAAAAAATAAAATAAAGAACCTATTTTATGGTTGGATCTAAATTGGCTTTGACACCCAAGTGGAATAAAAGGAAACCATTACTGCTGAGATCCACAAGCATTTTATTCGCATAAACTGCCTGGCCATTGAGAATTGTGTTCAGGCAAAATGTAGTGTGGCATAGTGTTATATCAGGAATCACTTTACTGCAAAGACCTGTGCTTCCACCTCCATAAATATGAATTTTTTTTTTATTTCCTTTGTTGTGTCACAAATCTTCGTACCAAAAATAACATTGTTTGGTCCCTGGAAAGCCTGCCAAATAATACTGCCTGAAATGCAAAATGTATCATATTAATGTATGAGAAACTACTACAAACAGACTGTATGATGCAGGCATACTGTATGTAAAATGGTAATAGTTCAGTGGCAAGAAAGAATGTTTAGGTGGCTGAGCATATATAGTGTATTTACCTTCGAGATTTAGCTGCAAGTTTTAGCCAGTGCTACCTCTGACCATACTGTACTGGCTTAAGATTGTTTTTAACCCCTTATTTAAAATGGCTACTTGGAATTCCATGCAAGCCCCTTTGGACGTCACCCTGGTGAGCTTAACATTGACATGATGAAGCTTGACATGATTAAAAAAGATTACAATGAGGCTGACTCACTGTTAAACTTGAATGTATAGATTGGGCGGCTGTTTAGATGTTTCAACAATAGTGATGAAGGTCAAATTTTTAGGACCACTTGTAGCACAATAGAGGAGCAAGTTCATTAAGAAAACAAACGTTTGCCTTTGGCCTTTCATCCAAGTTGTGTTTGGTCCTATACTATACTATATTGTACCAAAACTGAGTATTTCAAGATCTGTGCCATGAAAAAATCTTTATAAAATGCTGAGTAGAGGAGGATTTTTTTTCCCATGTGGTCTTAGTTAGAGCTGTGTATGAGGTGTAAACTGGCAAATGCTTTTTGGATAATGAGGAAATTTTCATGGAGAACTGAATCTCAACTAGGACTAAATGAGCGAAGAACTGTATCAGTGGCATAAATATGAATGTGGGAGGGCTTACTTCTGATTTCATGTGTTGTAAATTATGTAAATAGTGAGGAGCTTTGTCTGTACCCATGGTGACAGAGAGCACACATGGCACCTGATGTTCCGTTTGTAGTCCCTAATTAGATACATACTTTCAGATCTGTAGTTGAAGTCCAAACCATGCACACGTCACATTGCAGCAGAGTTGCACCATACAAGTTAAGAAGCTTAAGTATGGTGACACAACCATAACCACAACGAAAACCAGACTGCAGGCAAGACACGTTACGCTTGGGACAAACCTGAAGACTCGCTGAAACCAACAAAGACTGGATAAACCACATGTAAAGATTTTTTCTACCACATTTCTTAGATTTTTCAGTCTTTGACAGTCAGTGGAGAGCACAAACCTTGACAGCGAGTAAAAACACCAGGCAACAAACAAATTCAGCTAGTATGCAAATTGTCACATGTTTTAAACATGGACCAAACATGATACATGCAACCAACAGCCTTCACTGCTTATATTCAGTGACATTCGCACTGAAAAGGACAGAAAAGGAGTTAGAAAGCATTTGGGTAAGTTTGGGTGCTATCCTGGATGAAGATAACACAGGCAGCATGAATTGTACAGCCTAAAGAAAGAACTGGAGTTGAGTGAACTTTATAACTTCAGGAGCAGTCAAGTTGTTTATTTACTTGAATGTCTCCCTCGGCCGTCATCGGTTGCCAATGTCGAATATCAAACATGTTTTTAAAAAAATCTTTATGAGAACAACTGACAGCAACTGGTTCAGAGGACTCCACATTGTCAGATTCAGATTGTCTTCACATATCGCAAGCTTTATAATTGTATCTGTCGACTGCCAAGAGCACCCGGCTCACAATGGGACATAACCAGTCCAACCTGTTTCATTCAATTTTCAAGCCCAAATCACTTTAATACATATGAAAATAGTCAAATCACCTAAACCATTGAAAACTATTTCATTTGTTTTCAAAAAGTAACCTTTGTGTGTCTGGTTTGGAGCTTTTGTCACTGTCTCAACACCATCAGTACACACACATACATACAGATGAAGGGAGGTCATCATTACAGTTCACTTACCTTCCGACAGCTCCTCTTCCTCCTCCCTTTTCACAGCTAAAGGATTCTGGATGACATTTGAGTGATGTGATGGACCCGGTGGGATACACTGTGTATCCTGACATGACAGAATTGATTCATGGTCATCAGGAATGGGGGTAGAGGACATGAAACCTGGAGCAGCCTTTGTTGGAGCTGACCTGTGTCTAGAATATGCATGTGGAGGTGACTTGTTAAATGGAGACACGCTGGATAGGGCTTTTACAGATGGACTCGCTTCCAGAGACTTTGGTTGTGAGGTTGGACTGGAAGACACAGGTGACGGAGTCAGCTGGAGCTGATTATGTGATAGGGGAAACTGTGCTTCGCAGACGGAATGTTGCCTTGGAGACTCCAGATTGCTTGGGCGTGATTGGGAACGCTTCAGTGACGAGATTGGTTCTGGGAGTAACTGGGGAGATCGGGGTTGATCGGGTGGTAACAGAGATGAGTCTGAGCCTTTTTGTAATGGGGTTGATTGGTAAACTTTGGGCAACAACGTTGACTCAGTGGAGCTCGATGGTGAGACTATGAATGTAGACCTAAGAGAGAAGGATGGAGAAGGGGAGAGATGCTTTTCTGGGATCGGTGGTCTGGCACAAGCCGAAGGAGAGACATCGAGTGGAAACGAGACAGGGGGGTGTGAGGATTTAGGGATCTTGTTTTGAGTATTTGGTGTTCTGTGGTGAGGTTTTGATTTATGGACAGTGGGGGAACAATTTGGCTTTTGTGACGTTGAGGTTGGTGTCTTGATTGATGTCTTTGAAGTCCTTGGAGTCTCAGCAGTGGGGCATGCTGATCGCTTACTTTTAGAGGACAAGGCTGTGCAAAAGATAACAGAAATAACAATAAGGATATTAGTTGCTTTTGCAGGCATGTGGTCACATCATTTTCATTCAAATAAAACACACACACACACGGGGGTTTTTCACTGCTGCAGGGATTATTAGGTTTGTCCTTGACTAACACCACACTGTCAGCCTTAAGTGCTCAAGACTGATTTACCACTAACATCCAATTTTTCAGTGTGGCAAATATTCAATACACGTGATCAAATCACCTTTCACAACTCAGAGACGACAATGTTGTAACACCTTGGATGTTCATGACAAAACTGAGGCCACACTGACTAAAGTCATGATCTTGTCACAGACCAACACTGGTTCTTGGAGATCAATTCATACAATACAGTCTACCTTACTGTGACACATTATAAACACAAGGCTAGTTCTTTTATTTTGTCTTATGCTTCTTTACAGTTAATTTTTAGGCTCTGAATTTTTCTACTGACGTTGCAATCAGCTAGATTACGCATCCAACTGACCCCGCCCCCCAATAATTTCATTTGGTCAGAATGAAAACTCACTGACTTAAAGCCATTATTTAACTAAGTAAGCATCAATATAGGCTTAATTTCAGGATCAAATCAACTTATCTAAACAGTGCACTTTTACAGTCTTAGGGGGTGTTAAAGCCCATCCAAAATGGGCTCAAGAGTGCACCAATCTGGCGTTACATCTGCTTTCTTTAGAGAAAACAGCAGAGAAAGAATTTCCCCATTACTTGTCCTTTTAAAAAAAACATACAGTTTACACTGCATTGATTGTTCAGCTTGGGAAGTCTGAGGCTTCTGAGCTGTTTTGGGCCGTGCTGATGCTCTATACTGTCTGGATGGTTGTGTCGGACTTGGAGACGAATGACTGACTCTTGAATACACACCACTGGTTAAAGCTGTTTGGGGAACCAATGTTCTTTCCTTACTGGGGTCCTGCTGCACAGAGGGAACCCTGTGTAGGGAATATAAGACAATGTGAGAGTCCATATCCACCTGTTTCCTGACAGTTGATGTTGTTATATTAAAATGTATTAGAAACTCTGTGAAAGATTTAACAGATTTTACTTTATTACAAGGGATTCTACACTGCTCAAAAACAATTAAGGGAACACTTAAATCACGCATCGGATCTCGATTAACTAAATATTCAATTTCAGAATCTTTATTGTATCGTGTAATTCGTTGAGAACAAAATTAACAGCGGTCAATGGAAACCAAAAATCACCATCCGACTGAGGGCTGGATTCAAAAATACACAGAAAATCAAAGTGAAAAATTGAAATCACAGGCTGATCCAAATTGCGTGAATTTCATCACGACAACTCATAATGTGACTCAGTGGTATGTATGGCCCCACATGCCTGTATACACTCCCAACAATATCTGGGCATGCTCCTGATGTGATGGTGGTTGGTGTTTGGGGGGGTGGGGGGTCTCCTCCCAGAGCTGGATCAGGGCATCAGTGGACAGTCTGTGGCGCTACTTGGTGGTGTCGGATGCACCGATACATAACGTCCCAGAGGTTCTCAATTGGATTCAGGTCTGGGGAATATGAAGGCAATGGCAATGGCATCAATGTCATCAATGCCTTCGTCATCCAGGAACTGCCTACACACTCTGGCCACATGATGCCAGGCATTGTCCTGCACCAGGAGGAAGCCAGAGCCCACTGCACCAGCATCAGGTCTGACAATGGCTCTGAGGATTTCATCCTGGTACCTAACAGCAGTCAGACTATGATGGGAGACACAGCAAACCTTCTTGCGATGGCACGTATGGATGTACCAACCTGAATGGGCTGCAGGTAACACCTCATGCTACCAGTAGTGACAGTGAAGACATTAGCAAAACACAAAACTAGAAAAGAATCAGTCAGGAAGGATAAGGAGAGAGCAATTGTCTGTGGCCATCACCTGCAAAACGATTCCTCTTTTGGGGGTTGTCTTGCTTTTGTTGGCATGTTCATGCCAAGATGTATCATATAGTACAAGTTGACTGGATGTCATAATAATTATTATAATATTATTAAAGTGAATTCAATCAGGTGAACACCTGCTTTTCACATGATAATTTACTGCTCAGAAATGTTAATAAATTACTCTTCAACCACGACACTTGCAAATTCTAGTGTGTCACCTCATGAATCTCATCTACTAAAGTTCCACACAGGCACTGAAAATGTTTTCCTTGATATTCTTCTTGTATGGGATAAGCAGGTTTCTCAGAGGCACAGGTTGTTACTGTGGTGTAATCTGTTGACTACATGCTGAAAAATAGGTGAGGAAGATTTGGTTGATAACAAGTTTTATTTTTAAATTGAGGCTCACCCTCTGCTGTTGACTGTCGTCTCTACGGTGGCTAAATCTCCATCTACGTCTCCTTCTCTCTGAAAACAAGAGCAGACAGCGTTGTTGCACACGTGAATGACACAGAGGAATGGAGAGAAAGAATATGCTGGTCTGTGAAGTCTTATGTGCAGGTGTAACTGTATGTGTGCTTCAGTCACTCTCACTTCATCCAGGACTTCTATGACAAGGCACGATGCAGGTGTAGTAATCTGTGGCTCAGGTCTGCCCCTGCTGACAGGGACAGCAAACAATGATGCACAGTAGCGACGAAAATCCTCCTCTCGAGCTATACGCACACACATGCACGTGCACACAAACACACACACACACACACAGGGCAAGAGAGAAAGAGAGTCATGTAATGTGTTGCAATAGGGGGGTACCTGGGGCATTCTTTTAAATGTGTTTTTTAGATACTGACTGGAGAAGACACAGAGTAACAGAAATGAAAGAATTTCATGAAGTATAGATTATTGTATTGTTCTTTAACAATGGAATTTTAAGTGATTCAAGAAGTCATTCAGTGTTTGCATTGGCAGCAACGGGGGTGGCCGCGTGCAGACAAATGAGGCCGATTTGGAATTATATTAAAATTACCTTAACTTTCACCGGGGTACTGAACTGGCACTCATGAAAAAAGAGCTGGTTATTTTGGTTGTTTGCAATGGCGTAAACCAAGTGGCGTAAAATTAAAAAAAAATAAGCATAAAAAGAAAAACGTTCTTCTGAGGGTATTTTCAGGTGCTTGTTTCCAGTGCCAGTGCACATGCCTTTCATCTCTTATATCCTCCTCCTCAAAAGATCAGAGGTTGGGGTCATACAGAGCTGCACACTTGGACCTGTAATCTATCATCGTGTTTCATTTGAGAGATGTTGCTGACACAGCAGGGGATGAACAGCAGTCTCCCTTCTGATGACACTACCCAGCTGCTCAAAGGACAGCAGATGTGTGTGTTAATCTACACTGTGCGTCTATGTGATTATATGTGTGCAGGATGTGGAATTACAACACTTACCTTGATGGAGATATAATACATTTTGAACATTCAGCATATAATTTGGGAAATTTCACAATTTACAGTAAATTTGCCTGCTGATTAAATAATAATATGCTGTACGTTGAAATCTCCATCTATTGTCCTTGATGTATTTTTTTCAGTCTTTGTCTTTCTATTGTTGTTTTACCACTTAAAGTTACCTGTCTGTGCCACCTCCCGATCTCCCTCTCTCATACTAACAATCCCTCTATCACATCACCACATGGGTCTGACAGCTCAGGAAAATGGGAATTTAAAACAAGGGAGAGCTCCCCACATGATGCCAGCAAACAGCTTTTATTATTCATGGACACACATTGCCTACGCTTTCATATTCAAAGACAGGAGAGGAGGAGAAACTCTGCAACCTGTTGTAATTGGCATGTGTTAGAAAAGTTTGAAGCAGGTGGAAGGAATAGTTTATCAGCTGCTGAACTGCTCTACATTTCCCAAAGACACTGCTGTCTTCCTCACATCTGCTTAACACCGAAACAATGATATATCAATTATTAAGGTGTGAGCAGAGAGAAATGAAATTAATGATGTGTAGTTTTAGTAGACAAGGATGAGTATATTTAAGAGCTGAGGTTCAGTATCTACTTACAGATATGTTACAGAGATGTGAGGGAGCAATGACGTATGATAAGAAGTTGATGTATATGTGCAAGTTGTCTTGGTCTACTTTTTTAAGATATATGCAGACCTGCCTGGTTTCAATGTATGTGTGTGTTTGCGTGCATAAAACTGTATAAAAGTGTGTGCATGTATAAAACTTTGTACTCCCAGCAGAAGTCCTGACATACTATTGAGCAAAATAACCTTCCCTTGGGTTTAGGAACATTTTTAAAACTGGTATTCTTTTATTTGCTCGATACATCTTTTGATACCTCCCCCCAAACCCTTGACAACTAAAAAAACTGGGTCATTGGACAGACAATGTTGAAGAATTCTCCTTTGAGGAGCTGCTAAATATCCACTTCATATTTACAATTAGCAACAAATGGTCTTATTCTCTGAAGTAAAAGACTCTGACTGAACTTTCAGCCTTCAGCCTCATAAAGACCAAGATCTGATCAAAACAGTCTGGTAGATTTCCAACCATTATAAAGTATCTAGAGGTTATCTTTGAATGTTGGGACTGTTTTTGTGTGTCTTGCAACAAATAAGAATGATGTGCAACTGGGTTAACTCACTGTGCAAACCACAGACTCACATGCACTAACATGCACGTGCGACTGTCCCTGCTACTAAAACAAAGAACAGAGTAGTTCAACTTACAACACACACAGGGAGTATGATTTCATTCTCTGCTAACAACGCTGTTACCCCACTATATGTTACGTAGCAAATATTTGTTTGCTGCTACATAAATGTTCTGAATGTTGTACATAGGCCTTCGAAGACCCTCCAGTTACTAAGAAAAATTAGTCAAAACCATGCCATGTATAAAGGGAGCCATTTTTACCTAGAAAATTTGCAAAGAAACAACTATTTGAGATAGACAGCTATGGAGAAGGGGGCAAGCAAGGACTTCCAGATCCTAACAAGGGCGAAATTGGAGTGAATCTTGATTGATGTGATGAGGGGCAGTTGACAGCCCCAGGGTCCAGAGGTTTGGAAGGGGAGAGATAACTGTGGTCTACCCGTCTCCTGACAGCCTCGGCTGGGGGCCAGACAGCCAGGACACTCCCCTGACTGATGAGCTCCAGGCCCCTAGCTCTAGACTACAGGCCATCCGCCAACCCCCCCACCACTCCCTGCCCCATCCCTTACCCAGGCAGAGTGCAACCTGTCAGGCATGAGTCGCCTCTAACGGCCCTCTGCCCACACAATCACAGGCAGTGATTACCCGTCACCGCCACGGATGGATGGGCAGGCACTGATACGCCTGACCCGCTGAGAGGGAGAGGTTTTTTACTTTTGCTATCATGTGTTTATATATGTGTGTCTGCGTCTGTGTGTGTGTGTGTGTGTGTGGGTGTGTGTGTGTGTGTGTGTGTGTGTATGTATGTACATGTGTGCGTGAGCAGCTCATCTGTCAAACTACTCTGTCCTTAGCTGTTTCTTTGTTTGGTCTGAGAGCCTACTTGGCTTTGTACATCAGCAAGGTGGTGAGAGAGCACACAACTGTCAAGGTTACATGTCAACATCCTATTTTAGTGTCAAAAGATGCTCATGGACTTATAGACATGTGTGTATTTGGGTGTGCAGTCATGCATGCGTGTTACCTGTGAGGTTGCTTGCAGTCTCCTCCTCACTGTCTGTGTTAGGTAGTGGTTCTACTTTCGTACCACAGGCCAACAACGGTCGGTGAGTTTCGATTGGTGTTCTGGAAACAAAAATCATGTATAAATCAATAAATAAATACTAAATGAATGAAAATAAAACATAAACCCATAGACTAGACCCATAGAGCAGACCAGACCCAAGACAAAACAACAGGATAGACTGAATAACAATAGTCTTATTTCAGCTCCATACTCCCCATCTTTTACTCTCTAATCCTGAAACCTGGATGGCCAAATGTGTAGATGGACATATTAATGAATACATGCATACTTCCTGGTTTTGCTCCCTTGTCCGATCATTCTAGCTACACCTAAACTGCACCTGTTACTACCCATACCTGCGTCCTTCATGCTGTCCCTCTTTACCCACCCTTTACCACCCGTCCTTGTCTAATCTTTCAAGTGCAAGGCCAGTGAGAGAGGCTTTATAAGAAGCTCCAGGCTGCCCATAAGGGGTGACTTGGGAAGTTACTTGTAGTTGTTATCATTTCTTCTTACTTAGGTCATATCCTCAAACCCGGCAATGTTTATCTTTTCTCTCCATTTAATGCACTCAGATGGTTATGTTTAATCCTGTCCCTCACATCCTCTTTTCTTATCCCTCTGCTCCATCCACCTCTTTTTCTCCTTACAAACAGTACTTTACATGCAGTAGCCACACTGCCCTTAGGCTGTTTGCATTTAGGCTTTTGCCAGAGTACAGGAAAAAGAAGCATGCTCTTGCTCTTCTGGTCTCCTCTGGTCTCCTCTGGTCTAGCATTTTTACCTCCCTATCCTCATATAGAATATATTTTGTATATAATATGGAAATATTCAGATTAATGAAAAAGGTATAAGATGGAGCACAGGATAAAGTCAACTTTAAGCATCCAAAGTGCAAAAACCAGCTCTGGTGAAATGTTCTTGAGGAAGTCTGTTGAATCCCTACCAAATTATCCTGCACCCTGGAAGGAAGAGCTAGTGGAAAGTTTCCCTACAGTCATTTATAAGTCTCTCTGAAAGGAAAAAAGTGAGATACAGTAGAACTACCTGGATGCCAGACAATTTATGGAACTATACTGAGTGAATGGGAGGTGATGCTGCTGAAGACGTGCTTTCTAAGCTTGTCAATTATATTCATGATGCTTCATCAGACACAATACTTCATTTAGATTTAAGCATTATCAAACATCTCTCGGACTAATGGAAATACCCTTGTTTGATACCCTCTGCAATATAGTAATGTAAAAGCAAGGGGACATGGACAGAGATGAGTCCCTCAATAAGACCATTATTGCTGCTATATTTGCCCTGCAGACAGCAGGTTAGCACGATCAAATTTGACATTTGTGCCAAAAGTGCTTTATGGAAGTCACCACATCTATCAGAGGTGATATTCTGACCATAACTCCAACTATTCAAGCCTCTATTTCTGCGCTCAAACTAAAGCTGGCTCTAAGTAACTCTATGGCACTGGTTAAATTAGCTGCCTCACAGCAGTCAGACCTTCTTTACTTCAGAACATAATTTACAGTTTATAGCCAGAAAAAAATAATAGCTCTGAAAGAAGTGTGAGCATCTACATTCTCCCTCAAGAAACAATGTAAAAGTATCGGGCGTGACACACAAAAAAGATGAAAACAATTCACTGGATTTTTTAGTGGTATCTTTGCATCTGTGTATGTTGAAACATAATATTTCCTCTGAATCTTCCTCTTTTTTTTTTATTCAAACTAATAATCTAATGTCTCTACTCTTACTCTTTTCTTTCACAGACATGGAGGAACACTATAAGCCCATTAGAGTCGAGTTCAATAAGCCAATAATGGCTCTAAGGCTACTATAAAGTATTTATGTTTTTTTTTTGTAGAGAGGCTTCCATGTCTTTTTGTGTATATGCATAGGATGGTGATTCCCAGATTTGCTCCCTTTTACTTTGAGAAAAGATTCTGTGTGTCTAAAATAACCATATATGCCTTGTAGATTACCTTCACTTTGAAGTGTTAAAATGTAACCATATGTCTTTCTTTCTTGGGTAAGAAATAACTAAAATATAACATCACATCAGGCAAGATTTGGGTTTTGAATTTGGCACAAGTCGGGCGTACTGAAGTCAGGGCTTACAGGGACCAGTGGGGGCCAGTTCACATTTCGGTCCTATGCCTGTGAAGACTTTTATTTCAGGGTTCAGTGCCTTGATCACAGATACTTTGACTCTGGCAGTTGATGGAAGGGCGAGCATTCACTTACCCCACCCACACTGCCCAGCCAGCTCAGGAAATCAGATTGATGCCCCCCTGGTCGCAAGCTTGCTCTCTGTAACCTGCAGGCCACCCACAAATCTAACATAGTGATAGAGTTTATGGCTCTTATATAGCCGAGCACTTTTAGCAAATTCTTTAAAACTCCTTCCTGCTCCACGCTCCCTCCTTCCTTCACTCTCTTTCCCATTATTATAGAAGCTTGTTAAAATTCAGCCTCCCACTCTTTCTTTCTGCCAGCCAGCCAGTCTCTCTGTCTCTCCATTAAGCTCTGCCACCATCACTGCTGCAGGCTTATTGCACTCTAGATTGGCTCTCTAGTCTATTCCACAGTTAAAGGCTGCTACAGCTGGGGACTTAAAGCATTCCAGCTCAGGCAGTCAGCGGGCCTAAAACTGCACTCTGCACTCCTCTCCTCTGGCCTGCTCTCCAGTGGGATACTCAGCCCAAAAGGAGACGCTTAAATAAAGGGCTGTAATAATGGGACCTGCTGAAGCTAGGCCTTCAGGCAGTCTGCTACACAATAAGTGCTGAGAAACTGCTTGATACACTGGTGGCTTATGTAGGCTGACTACAGAGAGAGGGGGGGCTATGTGTGGTGGCAAGAGAAGGTGTGTGTGTGACGTGGAAATGGTGTGTGAACGGCGTGTTTGTGTATCCAGCAACAGAAGTGGTAAAATGGGAAGGTGTTACCAGTTGTACAAGTGGTGACCTCAACATGTTGTCACTAAGTGTCCTCTGTATTTGTTGTTTAAGTGCTAGCATGTACGCTGCAATTATCTGTTGTTGATGGGCACAGGCAGGCATGTGATGAAAAAAAAGTGAAAACAAGAATAAAAAATGAAAACAAATGAAAATCTCATGTACCTTAGCTTTCCTGCAGTCTAAAAAACAAAACAAGCTGTTTTTATCTAGACAGTTCTCAATGTTAACAAACTAGCTTAATAGAAACTCATGTGGTGTTTAAGTTGTTAATACTCCAATCAAAAATACAATACTACTACCAATTCACAATTGATTTGAGAAAATGTACCTGTTCCACAACATGAATGAAAATATAATATAACATCCACTGCACTACTCAACACTATATCGCAGTCTGGACTCATCTTTAGTACCCAATCAACTTTAGTCTGGCTAATGCATTAATGCATTAAGTTTATTCCCTCTAAGCCCTCTAGGAAAAACTAGTCGATACTAGAATACTTGGAAATCATCCCATTTTGTGAAGAAGCAATTGCAACTGCTTAGAAACATCAGCTGGCACCAGGATGGGAACAGGAGGAAATCAAGGTGATGGAGCAGCAAGGAGGCACTGGGGAGGTGTTCACTAGATTTCTTGAAGTTGATAGAAAGCCCACTAGCACAACTAACTTTTGAGTTTAGAATTGTCCTAAAATGATCTATTTTGTTATTTATTTATCAGTAGATTCTGCCTGAATGGATCCACTGTAAACAATTTTAGAACCGTGTCAGTGCAAACTACATAGTGAATTAATTGCATGCTGGGTACTCACAGTATGTAGTTTGTAGTACATGTGCAAAAATGCTGATATTTACAATTCTCACTCAGTAATGACAAATGTCAAACCTACAAGTAAAAGTGGAATAATCGGCATGCACGTTAGTCATCCTTAAAGGAACTGTCACAGCCTCTTCTGTAAATTGCTTGATTAACACACAGCACAATGCATAATGGTCACGAAAGTGTTTCGACTTGTTTAATAACCACATTTTTTTGATGTAAAGGCACAAAATTATGTCACTATACAATTGTGATGTATTTCTGTTTTCTAAGGGAAAGAATGATTTGGAAAAAACAGATATGTTGTCAAGTATAATGAAGAAGAGAAGCTTCTTTTGAGGCCTGTTTCTTTCTTCATGACAGAAGCCTCTTTATGCTTTAGCGTATGCCCCGTGTTGTCTGTGTGTCTGTCTGTGTACCTGCGGTGCTTCTTGAGAAGCAATCTGTCCATGTAGGTAAGGCTGTTTTCTATGAACTCCACCCTGACAGGTACCCGTCCTTCTCCCTCTCCTCTTTCTTGTCCTTCAGCTCCCCTGTCTAGTATGAGGTCAGCCTGGGTCGCCATAACTGACACTGATACTGCGGAAATATGGGGAGGGGGAGTTCACACAAAAATAAAGTTAAGGCAGGAGGGAGAGAGAGGAGGAAAACATAACTAAAAGGAAAGAGCTAGACAAAGGTAGAAAAAGGAGCAGGAAAACATAATGTGCCAGCTTCTCAACACCTTCCTCAAAACATCGCCCCTCAAGAAGTGAGAAAACACCTTGTCACCACGCCAAGAGTGCCAAAACACAAGCAGACAGGAGAGACCCCTCTGGGAATAAGAAGAAGATGTACACAATACAAGAGGAACATGGTAAGCGCATGAGAGAAAAGAAAAGATACAGATAAGAAAGAGAAATGTTATGATTGCACTCCAGACACTTTGGCAGTCCACAGTGGCAGCTTTAAATTGGGCCTGGGTGCCACTGGCCTGACAGAAATAATTAGGGCTGGAGGGGCTAGCAGCAATTTACAGAGCAGAGCGAAGGGAGAGAGGAGCAGAGCCTGTCCAAGCAGTAAAACAGAGAAAATAGGAGGCCTAATAAAAAGCACAAACACCTAGACACATACACACAGAACGTGGAATAATAGAGCTAATAATACACACCCACATAAACCTGGACACACAAACACTGTTGCACATGCGCACATGTAGAAAAACAGTATGTGTGAAAAGGCATAACATTTTCCTGATGCAGTGGAGCTTGTACACATACGCGTACACACAGCTGGGGCGATTAGTGCTGTGGTGTGGAGTAGGGCCACCCCTAACACTTCTCTCATTATCTCAATATGCAACAGCCATGGATTACCCTCCTACTGCAGTGGTAAGCACTTCCTATAAGGCCTTAACAGATCAGAGCACTGGGAGGAAGGGGAGGGGGGGCAGAAGAGCTGAGAAGTAGGTGAAAATGGGAGGAGAGCAGGAGAGAAGAAGAGAAGGGTGTAGTGGGCAAAGGTGGAAAATATTTAATTAAATACTACTGTATACACATGCAATTTGTAGGTACCTGCACTGAACTTGAGTGCTGCATTTTGTCAGGGGGACACTGTAGTCTAATCTTTACCCCTTTACCCAGAGTTACTGTGTAGAATTAGCTTTTACGGGCAAAACAAAGGAAAAAATACAAGCCCTTCATCTCCACAGATCATGTCAGCCTGGTGACAGGGTACTTGAGGAGAAGGATAATATAGGACAAGGTACAGTGGACATATCATGAATACTATCCAACACAACAGATCCCGCACTTACAGCATAAACTACTAAAAATTCATAGCTGAAACTCGATATCATAAAGCTCATAAGGGAATTATCTGTTTTAAGGCACTAAACTGCACAGGTGTTCATGATTTTCTGTCTACCTCCAATGAAGAGAAAGAGTGAGAAACAAAGAGGGTGGAAAGAGAGGATAATAAGAAAAAGTAATATGAAATATTTGCTGGTTGTGTTTTAAGTTTAGCTGGACCATGCCAAATGATTTAATCTGAAGGTTGGTATTGCTAACCAGCAGGTCATCCTGCTGTTTGTTACCTGGTTGTGCCCCTGTGTGCCCGTCAACTTGTCTGGGAATTTCACCTGGTCGGACAGGTGTCCACATCGCAGCCTCACTCATGGGTTCTCCTGCTCCGACCTTCCTCTCTCCTCTCCACTGCCTGAGAGCCTCCTGGAAAGATCTGGCAGATTCCCCCTCACTGTACTCTCCTCTGAGAAGAGAGGCGGGAAATCCCCCCTCATCGTCCCTTTTTGGCCCCTCTTCAGTCATTTCCACCTTTTTCTGCTCTCTATGATTTACTGCCAACACCTGCAACAAGAGGAATATTTCCTGATTTTAATTATAGTAATGGATGGCCAAAATGTGATGTAAGGCAAAGACTCTACATCACTGTGTATGTTTATAATTACTGAAGGTTATCTGGACCATAAATCGAACACTGTCCACAAAAAATTGTTTTCTGATATACTAAGACAGAAAAATCTATTTTGTATATATGTCATAGGAAAATTACACACAATTATATATAAAAAGAGAAAATCTGAAGAATCTAGAGCGGCATACTGTGAAGCAGGTTAATACTTTGACGCATATTCAGCCTGTAATGCTGACTGCCAGGATTTGAAATGTATTTACTTTGTTGTTAAGTCAGGCAGTTGCTGTAGTAGGAGGTAGAGATAGCAGGTTGGTGGCATTTTGATATGTCTTGGCTGTACCATACCTCTGAACAAATAAGTTAAACAACAGTTCTAGTGATATATGCGGTATACCGATCTTCTCAGTGCCTTCTGACCCCAACGGTTCAAAATGACTGCAGTGTGAATAAGGTCAACTGAGCTCTGTGGTTCACACAGTCTGAAATGTCAATCTAACTGTTTTTTTGCCAGACTAACACTGCTGGGGGGCTTTTTTTAGTCCAAAGGTACATGCAGTTCATAAGCCTGCCTGTAGATACAGCCTGTGGATATGGCGTCAATTAGGGTTTGTTTGAAGTCTTTTCAATTGACTCACAGAGTGCGGAGGTAAAACACACACAGCGCAGAGACTTGTTTGACATGTTTCTGCTGAATTGTCACAGCAAGCATAGCTTTTTTTATTCTATTTATACTATATTCTACTTATATAGGCACCTGTTGTTTAACTTGTCTTTGCACTGTTCTAATTCTTTGCTGCGGCAAATTTGCAAATTTCTCCAATGTGGGACGAATAAAGGTTTAGTTTATCTTATCTTATCTTATCTTATCTTATATATGGAAAGAAATTTCACTCAAGGATCAATAACCATCTGGAAAAAATTACACCTACTTATACAAAATAATTATTTGTATAATTGGTTGTAAAAGTAGCACAGTTTCTATGGATCTTAACAAATGTAAAACAACAAAACAAAACATGTGTGGACAAACTTGCAATTGCAAGATATAGCCATACATTAACATTTTTAAATATAAGAGTCTGCACTATAGCCTAATATAGTATATATAACTAAGTTTGACATAAGCACAAAAGACAGACTTGGAAGATAGATTTAGGAAAGTTTTGAAGAACCTGAAGTTGTAAAAATATAATAAACTGCAAATCTGTATTCTTCTTGGTTTGTGATGTGCTGATTTAGCCCAATGCCTTCTACATTTACAGCTTTGACCTGATGCTCTTGTGCTGAGCAAACTGAAAAACTTCACTTGTGTTGACGCAAGCTAACAGTACTAAGGCCACATACCCAGACAGCAGTGTTAACAATAAGTCCCACTGTTATTTGCAAAACATCTGCACTGAGTCACGACTCATCTTATTATTGATATTTTTTTGAAACTATGAATGTGTTTTGTATTTGTGTATATGTTGCTTCTGAGCTGATGAACTGTATATGCTAAATTTAATGAATCAGTGTATGTCCACACAATGGTGTGAGTGTGTGACTAAATAAGTAATAATGAGGGTGACCACCTACCTGTCTTGGATCATGGTGCAACGGCATAGATGCCTCTGCCTCCGTTCCTTTTTCTGGGCTCTGATCTCCTCGTCTGGCACTGGACCTTAAGGTGTGATTGGTATTGGGTTTGGAATTGGGACTGGGATTAGGATCCATGAAGGTACCGGGATAGGAGCTCGGGTTAGTCTGTTTTTGGAAGCAGCTCACAACATCTCGAGTGCTCACATGGGTCTGTAAGTCTGTCTGTAAAAAAGAGTCTTAGTATAAGAGATTACATCACTACTTCCTACAAAAGTAAATGGCAACAGCTGGCACTTTGTGAGAGAGATGTAAAGCATTTTATATAAAATGCAGACAATAAAGTAGCAGAGAAATTTACTGAATCAGGAGCAAATGAGAAAAAGCAAAGTAATTTGCTAGTGATAACACTGCATAAAATAAGAAATTAGTAAATTATTAAACAAAGTACATGCAGAGGTTAGAAGTTAGAACTTTCTAAAACCTTTTTTTGTACTTTAAGAGACTGAAATGATTCAGTTAGCTCTTCTCGAATGTTTCATCGTGTACATACGGTCCTTACAGGATCAATCAATCCCCTGTTGAATGTTTACATCACAATGAAAACTTATTCTGTCCATCTGGTAGTAAAAAGGAAAGGCAATGCTTTGTTCTCTGTGGGAGCAAAATAAAGCCACAGCAGTGAGAAGGTAGACTTCATCAGCAGTGTCGCTGTTGTCCCCACTGTCAACAATTTTTTACCAACAACAACAACAAAGTGTCAAAATGTTGGACATGAGTCAAGAGATGAATCAGTCACAACTTTTCCACAAATTTTCATATAATTAAGTATATCACCAGGCAATGAGATGAGGCGACTATAGGCAGCTGCCATGAACCCCATTTAGAGGTTGCAACCCAATCATTTTAAGAGCTCCTACTACCATAACCTTGAAAGTCCCAAAGATGAACTTGATTATATAGAGTTAATGTATATACCTTCATTTTATGTAAATGAAATCACAAAGAGAAAGATACTTGTACTGCACATCACAGGACCAAGCTGGAAATACACCATACATCCCATTTTGACCACAAAGTATTACAGATACAGTATATTGACGAGCTATACCCGATAACGAATTACGCAGACACCAATCCTGCTTTTTTTCCTTGAAAAAAGTCATTTACATAGAGTGTGATCAGATATCTCCATACTTATGGGCAAGAGAAAATGGGAAGCACACTGCATGAGTGCTGATTGCTTTTCTCTAAACCACAGGCTGAATTCATTATTCTGTTCCATTAATCACTGCAGAAAAGTAGGGCTGCTGAGGTTAACCCATCTGTAGACTGTTATCCTGTCCTTGAAGGTGTCCAACAGAAACACACAAACAAACGCTGAGCCATGAATATGTGGAGGAACTGAGGCACAGAGAGCTGGAGAAAGACAGATGTAGAATTCAAGCTGGGTAAGGAAACAACAGTATATTTTGGTAATTTTATGATACACTTTATTGAAAATGACCCTGTAGCACCTTCACTGACTTTCGTGTTGTCTGACGAGATGTTACAGGATCACTTTAATCTAAGAAACACATGAAATTGGTCTTATAATATTAAGTGTGGCACGAGACCACATCTTTTGGCAGCACAAGACATTTCCCAATGCAGGACTACCCATAATCCTGGTATCCTGGTCAGGAACAAGGCAATAATGTCACTGTATGTGGCTATGGATGAATCTGTATATTCCCACCCTGGCAAAGACAGCACAAACATGGTGTCAATCCATGTGTTGAATTAGTTAATTCAATTCATTCATTAGTTAAAAGGTTACTTTAGTTGAGAAAAAACATTGAAAGAGATTTTACAGCAGTAAAATTCTACTCTTTTTTCATGGAGTTTGTTTGCCTGCACTTGCACTTGCGATAACTGTTATCATCTCACCTTTTATCACCTCACAGTTGGCCTAGAGTTAAAAAAAGGAAGAGAAGAAGTCAAGAAAACAAAATTGGTCAGAGAAGGAAAAGATTACACTTCTGGAGAAGTACAATAAAAGAAAGCACATAGAGTCCTTGGTTTGAATCCAAACCTGGGTGTCTCTATGTCAATGGGAACGTCACCACAGAGTTTAGCAGACGGGTAAAGCTGTGTGAAATTCGGTGAGCAGCATGTTACGCTGTTGACTTGGTTACATGAAATATGTTGCCTATTACTGACAAGAATGATCCCTTAGCATGAAACCATAATACAATCATTTATTGCAATATGGCTGGAAGAGCACGGCTGCAGAAAGCAGAGTGATCCAACTCGATGGGTCGGACAAATCATGAACTGATTGCCAGTCAAGTCTGTAGCATGAAATCAATTGGTCATCATTAAGCATGGACATTAAGTTCTCCTGGTCATGGATCCTTTTCTTGGGATTTGTTAATTTTCATCATGTATCACCATGAACTCATGGTGATACATGATGAAGTCACAAGTCACAAGTATTTTTTCTTACTTTGGCTGTTAAGGTCTTTTGTGCAGCTGTTTAAGGGAGTGTAAAACCAAGATAAATAGAAAACCTCAAGTATGTCAGTGATCATTTTTTAAAAATCTTAAGAAGAATACTTAAGGATGTTTTACACAACCCATTTTATTGTGGGCAAACAATCCACCAAGCCAGGGGACATTACTCTCTAAATCTCAACACTCTAATGGAGTGTCTGATGGCATGTCTTTGCATCACAAGACGTTTCTAACAGTGCCACTGCTGAAGCTATCCCTCTTGCTCTTGCTTCAAACCAAGAGCTTTTCAGATCATCCAACGGCATCTGGAACCCTCTTTCCGACATAGTAATTGAGCTGAGTCAGTTGTTTGAAACTTTCTCAAAAACACTATCCAACAATCACAGCAATGGCCAGATGTGCAGAGGTGTAAGACTAAGAATGCCTTTGGACTTATTTCTCAAGTTCTCTTTTTTCATTCTTCACAGATGTTCTGTCATTTTTCATGCGTAAAACCAATTGCAACACAATAAATGCCTTGTAGTAGATACTGTTCAAATTGGACAGGACACATTTACAAACTCTGAGCTGAAAAATGTGACATTTTCTATCGGGTTCTATTTCTATCTAGCGCTTTGGGTTTAGTGTTTTTTTTTCAGCTCAGGTTTGGCTACAGTAGGCAGCAGCAGCAGGGGCTCACATTTATTGTAAGAAGCATTATCAGACAGACCTACAGCTGCTTCATCCAGTACTCCTACTGTAGAAACACTGAGGTGCTATTTGCTCTATGGTTGTAAATGGTTTGTATTTGTAAAGCTCCTTTCTAGTCATTACGACTACTCAAATTCCATTCTCACATCATTCATACAAGAGGAATCTAAGTTGGTGGAGACTATTCTGTCATACACATTCACACACTAAAGATGTGCTTGCTGGGGTTCGGTGTGTTGCCCAAGGATTTCGGCATGCAGGCTTAGAGGAGCCAGGGATCAAACCGCCAATCTGTCGATTGATGGACGACCCACTCTACCTCTGAGCCACAGCCACTCATTGTGGTGTCTGCTAAATTGAGTTTGGTTTGGCTTCATCTCTTCTTTATTGGGAGGGGGGAAGACTGTTAACCAGTCAAATTTGACAGAAGAACGTGAGTTAAGAATAAAACAATACAGTTAAAAATGAAAATACCCGTTTTAATATAGTAGGCCAACATCATTTAATTTGGTGTTGTGAACACAAGCCCATCTAATATAATAATAATCTAATGTATATACAGTGCAGCATCACACACCCATCATTCGACTGAGCGAGAAAATCCCCACTCCCTGCATTTATGTCAACGCTGAATTGTGCACAGAAAGACTTTCAGTCAGGATCTACGGCTCAAGCCACCACTTTGCCACACACTAAAGGAGGCAATCCCAACTACACCAGCTCCAGGACGCTGGTCAGCAGACGAACCAGCACCTTTGACTTGCCTGTTCTAGGGGACAAGGGGAAATAAAATTTGCCTTTGTGGCTCCACAGCATGCAGTTAAATTAGTTCAATAAGGGTTAAACCTTACCCCTAACCCTATAAACAGCTATATGACCACAAATTGTTTTGATACAGCATACCACACCCATCTGGTACTCCACACAGGTTAGGCTAAATCAAATACCGAGAATGCTTTACAAAGGTTAAGTAAACCAGGTCTGTGTGTGTTTGAGAGAGGCTGGAAGCTTGAGCTGATGGGGCACTGACGAAAAGCCCCAACACAGCAAACTGATAAAATTAATATTCTTTTTGTCTCTCTGACTCTCACTCGCTGTTTCTCACTCCCTCATTCTTTCCAAAGCAAATGAAACAGGATTAGCATTGGAGAGAGAGAGATGCCTGCGTCAGCTGCATGTGTATAATCCCTGCTCTTTATGTCCTGCCAAAATACACAGTTTTGCATGTGTGATTGTATAAGAGTATGCATGTGTATGTTTCAAACTGTTAGATAGATATGAATGTTGAAAAATATGTACAGAGAGAAGAACTTGTCCTGTGTGGCTCCCCAGAAACATACAAGTGTGTTAAACCAACCAGCAGCCAGGTAGGACATGGACATAAACACTGAACAAAGAGTCTATTGCAATGTAGCTTATGTCTACATAAGCTACATTGCATATGAGCTGCTTAATAATGTGCTGTTTTATGCATAGCACACAAAGTTTCTGTAGCTATACAAACAAGTATATAGGCGAATATACAGTCATACAGACGATATTCACACACCCATACGCACGCACACTCGCAAAGTGCATGTCACAGCATTGTCAATCATTGTCAATCATTCTGTGAGTACCTCTAGATGACAATCATAGCACCCAAGAATACAATAACATGCAAAGATGCTGGCAAAACCACAGGGAGGGAAAAGACAGAAGAGAAAGACAGAAGATGCACATAAGCCAAGAGTACATGGAGTAACTACATAAAACATAGATACCAGCACACACACACACAGTAGCCATGAAGAAACACTGTGAAAGAAAATGGAAACATGCCCTCCAAACATAATAAGCACAGAGTAAGAGCAAAAACATAAGTGAAAAAAAAACTCCATGCTGCAGAGACTCTTACACACAGAACACACAAGCTACATTAGCTACATTGGCTAGCTACATCAGTAACAGAGCTGAATATGGAAAGACCTTTTTAAAAGGTGTTTTGTCTCTCATCATCTGCATAACCATAGCCAATAAATACATTCAATTGTGCTGACCATAATGGCTTGATCTCGCCACCAAATAGGACCATAATATCATTGGTCAGTACAGTTATATGCAACTCTGGGTCTTATAACAGGTCACAGTCCCAAAAAACATCAGTGAACTTGCATCTTTTCCCAAATCATTGATAATTTGAAAAGAATTCATGTGAGGAGCAGCTGTTTTAAGGAAAACCTACCCAAGGAACCAGATTAGTGTTTTTGGTGTCAACTAGGCAACAGTGTGTTAGTTGGTTAAAAACGCCTCTTTCTACTGACAGACACAAATAGGCAAATACTGCTGTGAAAAGCAATATCTGCTTAACACCCCATATTGTATAGTTTAAGTTTTCCATTATTTATTTGAAGTAATCAATAAAAAAAATCCATACATTTCCACAGCATACTCTATCTTGTTATGGGTATTTTGTATAGCTTTGGAAAAATGAGGTTCTCCTAAGAATAATTCTTTCCATACAAATTGTGTTTAATACCTCATAAATACTCAACCTTTCCCTGTCTGTCACTCACCTCTAGCAGTGATGAAGTGCTTTAAACAGCTGATCAAGGATTACATCTGCTCCCCACCACCCAGCACACTTGACCTCATAGCACACACCCTCCACACCACCCTATTTCACCTGGACAAACTCTGTGAGACTGCTGCTCAGTAACTACAGTTCAGCATTTAACACAAAAGTTCCCTGCAGGCTCCTCACACACACCTCCTCCACCATCGTCCTCAACACAGGAGCACCCCAGG